>NW_026046791.1:6512201-6739605 GCF_023864275.1 Schistocerca cancellata | reverse complement strand
AAAAACAATTTTGCCTAAATTTTTAAGGCATCATCAGTGTCCTGCAATACATATACATTTTCATTTTTAAGCAGCACTTTCAAATTACATATTCTGCTAACTCAAACATTTAGTGAAAAGCTAGCATTTGCTGTAAATGACAACCAGCAAAACTTAAACAAGGCACATGATCTTTTAATTAATTACTTCTTTACTATGTGGCATAAACATTGGTATGCATTAAACACCTGCTTCTAAATATTAGATACTACTGATGGATTTATCAAATAGTTTACATAACTAATTGTTTGTAATATCACAGTTGTTAGTATTTCTCAATGTCCAGAGTATTTAACCATTTATAACAGATAAAGTTTAAAATGTGTGACATTAAATATTTAACACATTAACTCATTTGTAAAGTAATCACATACATGAAGCTCTTTCACACACCAAGGTCTGATTGTTTAATGAATCAGGGTTTACTGGTGTTCTGGAGCTCTAGAAACTGTGGAATGAAATTTGTTTCATGCACAGAGATAGATAGATAGATAGATAGATAGATAGATAGATAGAGAGAGAGAGAGAGAGAGAGAGAGAGAGGCCGCTCTCTTGGCCATACTTAGTAATGAATCGTTTTTTGTATGCATACGGACATGAATCAGTTACCTGGTAATGGATGTGGCTTTTTAAACATGATAAAATAAGCAGAATAGATATCTCATCCAGATACAAGCTAAGTACCACATTCCACAGCAGAGAGTGAGAGAAACTCTTAAATGACCAGTCTAATATAAACAAAAACTTTGTGCCAAAGCCGGCCAAAGAGTTAACACCCCAGCTCCCCCCCCCCCCCCCCCCCCCCCCCTCTCTCTCTCTCTCTCTTTCTTTCTTTCAACACTTCACAGAACACATCTCTCAGTTGGCAACGCCTCACAATGTAAACAGGTTATTTGGTGGAAAAGTATGAGGGCAGTCTGTGTCCTGTGCAACAGGCAGAATAGCAGCTTCACCATTCACCAGCAGTTCAGCAACAGTACATGTACCACTACACTGTAAAGAGTGCCGCAAATGACAACCGAAGGGGTCCTACTGTGAAAAGAAATGGAGCCCCAGACCAATACCTGTTTGAAGATGCCCTGGAGAGAATTGGGATGCCAACCTGGTCGTCTGTCAATCAATGCTAAGCCAAACAGCTGATTGCTTAAGGACCGAGAACCACCAATGCGTTACAGATTTGCTCGACTTGTTAAGTTCTCTCTCTCGAACAAATCGTCAAATTTTTCTGAAACTGGTATCACTTCTTTGTTTATACATGTGCACGACATCTATCAATTTCCATCCCATTTAGATAATTCCTTTGTGGTGCATCATTTTTTTCTTTTGTCTTACAGTGCATATTTAGTAAAAGGTGCGTGTGTCTGAAGTGTTTCTAGCTCGCATTTACAACTGAAGAACACATACGACGAAAGTGCTGCTTACAAATGAAAACTACGAAAACTACGTATTTCAGGCCAGTGATAAAGAGTTAAAAATGGAGGTGAAATATGTCCGACAAACCGTATACCACCTTTATTCGGTTGCAAACAAGTAGCCAGAATCTAAAAACCACAAATATAATATTAACAGAAAATGAGGCTCGCCACGCCGACCACATTACAGATGGCGTCACACCGACACCGACATCGACACAGTGGTTACGAGACGGGCACTCCCGCACGGCATAACAGTCGGTCACTCACCCAGGTACTTGCGATGGCGCCGGACGTCCTCCAGCCGCGTCTCGATTCCCGCCTGCAGCTCGCCGTTCTGCAGCCCGACGTAGGGCGGCTCCTCGGCGAGCGCACCCGCCGGCGACATGGGTGCGGGGCACAAGTACCCGCGGCCGCCCGAGGCGCGCGTCCGAGCCAGTCGTTGCTCCAGCGTGTGCTCCTCCAGCAGTGCCACGTAGAACTCCACCTCCAGGTCACGCAGGAACTGCGGTTTCACCAGGAGGTTCCCCACCACGGCAAACAGCCGCTCGAAGCCCAGCGGCGTGCACACTGCGCAGGTACGATCTCTTACGTTTTGTCAAATGTACGAAGGTCTAATCAGTTCGGTGTGCAAATACCGTCAAATTTTATATCCGCACATAATTTATGACGAAAAATAAGTATCGCACGAAAGTACCCAGTGCCGTACGAGGGAAGGTCGGAAAGGAATGCGTAATAATTTTATTACCAAAAAATTGAATATGTAAAAAAGGCACAAATGAACTTCTATCTTTTACCTACTTTCCGACACGGCCACCGACGTTCTCGACACGTTTCTCCTATTGTGGAACCAGTTTCGATACACCTCCTTCCTGTAAGTCCATTCGGATGGAGTACAGCCATCTGCGGAATGCCGATTTCACTTTCGCACCTGTCGCAGGAATTTCTCTCGTGTCACCGAACAGGTGAATGCCCGATAGTGCGAGGCCCAGTGCGTACGGTGGATGCGTGAACACCTCCCACCCAAATCTGGCAATTTCTTCACGAACGGGAGTTTTGGCATCGACACGAAGAAGTCCGATGCCTCGGCATTAATGTTGTCGTGTTCGCCACAAAATATGTGCCTCGACTTAACCGAAACTTGAACGTAGGTTGCAGCATGCACAGTGGTCCTGTGTTCAGTAGAGTCCACCAATAATAAACCGTGCATATCCCAGAACACTGTCACCAGCACTTTCCTAGCAGACCGAGTCACTCTGTAGAGGCCCACTCTGTTTCCAGCGCGTAGTGGTAACCCCACGACTCGTTACCAGTGACGATTTTTTATCAGAAAGTCATACCCTTCTGCAGTGTAACGCATTAGGTAATGTGAGTTTGTCATCGTTCACTGGTCCTTGTGGTTATCTGTCAGACTGTTAGGCACCCAGCGAGACAAAATTTCAACACGTCACAAACAATCTTGTACACCACACCGTAGAAAATGCTGAACTGCTGCAATAAGAATGACAGTTGCAGACAACAGTCATTCAAAACTGCTACCTCAGAGGTTCTGACACGCTGTGAGGTTGCAGCTGCTACCAGCCACCGAGAGCGTGGCGAATAACTACGGCTCACACAGGCCTCTCGGAAGAATGTACGACACTCGGAGACGTCACTAGGGTCCGTACAGCCGTCCCTATACGTGCCGTGTACGTCCCTATGAATGTCACTCTGTTTATGCCCTTTGGCCCACAAATATCAAATTACACTGTCAAGTCACATTGCATATTTCACAGTATGTAATGGTACCAGCAAAAATAATCAATTTTCGAAAAAGTAATGTAATTAGATATATAATCTACTCATCAATAGGTGACAGTAGAAAATGCATATAAAGGTATTTAGATTTGCAAGCTTTCAGAGTCAGAGTTGAAGAGAGAGGAATCCCAGCCCCTGCATTATGTATTACTAAATCAATACTCTTGTATCTCCAGCTATAATTAAATTCAATTACTTTTCAATAATAGGAAAAAGCTTTTAGAAGAATAAAATAGTAGTTACAATAGAATTGTACCATAAACAATCAAAATCAGATATATGGAAAATTTTTATATAAAAGAATAATATATTTTGTTTTCATCATCTGTAAATAGTAGCAATTAAATCTCAAGCCTAATTAACAAAATATAGATAATTGATTATTTAGCATCGTTAGAATGCTTATTTCTGCAAATTCAATATTAATCTGATTTTTGTGTGTTTAGAAAATGTCTTAAACTTGTTCTAGCAAAGTAGGGAATATTATAGTGTTTGATAATGTTGTTAAACTATTTCATATTGTCGCAGAAGAAGCTGAGTAGCACCGTCACTGTGGTGTAGCGGTTACGATACTAGACTGCTGCGTGGAGGGTCACGGGTTCAAAACTCACCTAAACTGTACAATTTTAATTTCAATATTTGGTTTGAGGACATTCTAGAAGTATCCACAAATATCAAGAATCACTGTACTGGAATGTTTGGTAAGCGTATACATACCGTATGTGTTGTAGCTGGAGGCAGTTGGCTCCGCACTCTGGTATGTGAAAGTGCTGAATAAAATTTCATTAAGTAAAGTTAGTGTTTGTCATTCATATAATTACACCTTCTTCGACGTGACATCATTCTGGTGGAGATGCTGGGTGTTGGAACTTGTGATAGTGCACTTTATTGACAACACAGTGTCTCCCATCAGGCCACGACAGAGCCGCCATTTACGTGGCGAGAAACCCGAGTTGGAGCCATGTTCGACAGCTCGCAATCTATCGTAGACAGAAGAAGAAGAAGAAGAAGAAGAAGAAGAAGAAGAAGAAGAGGACGTTACGATGACAGCAACTGTGTGCCACCACACGACACATCCTTCCAGGTTCTCTGGTGACGATGGCCTAGATCTAAACAAGTGGCTGAAGGTATAGCGTATAGCCAAATTTGTGTTCGATTAACGTATTTTTCTACTCGGAGGGCACTGTCAAGCAACGGTACGAGAACAATGAGGAGAAGTTCACCAATTGGGAAATATTCCAGGCGGAACTGCACGAGTATTTCGGCGACACACGACGACAGAAGTGCAAGGCGGAAGAGAAATTAAAGTGCAGGGCACAGCATCCGAGAGAAACTACAGCACCCTATATTCGAGTCGTCTCGGAGCTGTGTAAAATAGTGGATCCTAGAACTGAGGAGGAAGATAAGGTCGCACATCTCACGAAGGGTGTCGCCGAGGACTCGTACAGAGCCCTACTCTCGAATGTGGTTTCGACAGCAGACGACTTCATAAAATGGTGCCAATATATCGAGACGACGCATAAAAAAAAACACGAAAGAAGTTCGAACGACTTCCAAATGTCTTATCGATGCGTGTGACGGAGGAAGCAACTGATTTCACAAGTGTTCTTCGTCAGATAACGAGAGGGGAAGTTCAGAAGGCACTCGGATTGCACGGCGAGCAAAAAACCGAGATGCTTCGAGAGGTCACAAGGGAGGAAGTGGAACAGACATCGAACACAATCTCTCGTCCTCCATTTCCCTTTAAAACGGTGAAAAAGACGAGACCCGGGCGGAGTTACGTTCTTACAGTGCCGCACGAGGAACCCATTTGGGCACCGAGGAACAGTGACTTGCGGAGACCCAGGATAACCGACCAGTACATTTGCACTGCGGACGACCGGGACACACGGTGCGCTACTGTCGAGAAAGGCGGCGGATATTCGATGACGCCCGCGCCAGAAGACGGCAGACCGATCTTAGCCGACACCGACTCCGGGACGACGACGACGAACGAGAAGATGTGGGCGCAGGACGACGTAGGTCACCATCGCCGCAAGCTGGCCACCGGAGAGGACGCTCCCCGCTCCCCCCCCATCGCCGTCCAGAAGCTCCAGTCGATCACCTAGCCCCCTGGTAAACTGGAGGGCGCGACCTTCCTCGGAGGTGAGGCTGCCGAAGACAAAAATGCTCCGCCGTCCGTCACTACAAAAATGATAGGAAACTATGTCGATATCCTCACAGATGGCCGACTGGCCCGAGCTCTTGTGGACTCTGGAGCACCGTATTCAGTCATTTCGTAGAAGTACTGTCGCCAGCTGCAGAAAACCGTATTCGTCGACAGCAAAACGTCTCTGCTGAAAGTGGCTAATGGGAAATATGTAAAACCTACAGGAAGATGTACCATTCGTGTGGGCATAAGTGGCCGTACACAGCCCTCAGAATTCGAAGTCGTACGAGACTGTAGTCACGACACCATTCTCGGATGAGACATTTTGAAAGCTTCTCGGGCAATTACAGATTGCGGTCACTCGAAGACTGTGCTAGACGAGACGAGATACTGTGGACGAGAAGATGCGCATCCGAATGTGTGGAGACTGTGTGTGCCGGATGAAGTGATCATTCCTGCGGTCAGTGCTAGAAAGGTAACTGTCGTGTGTCGTGCCGTGCATCGACCCGCGAATCTCTTAGTGGAATGTAAGAGAAGCGTACCACTGAAGAATAACTCGGTCATCCCAGCCTCTGTCGTCTCGTTCGAGAACAGATTCGGTGAATTGTGCACAGTTAACTGTCGCCGAGAACCGCAGATCCTTCCGAGACGCACGTGTGTAGCGAATGCTGAGCCGTCAATTGCAGAACAGCTGAGTGTGCCGAGTCTGTGGGTGAAACTAGTGCTACCACTACGAGACGAGATCTTCTAGCTCGACTATCACCAGGTCTCACTACGAAACGACAGGAGAAGCTACTTGCCATTCTGAATGCTTCAATCCGTAGGTGAAGAGCAAATTAGACAAATCGATGGTGAAGCACCGGATTATCACTGGAGACCGTTAACCGATAAGCCTGAGAGATTACTGTGTGTTAGCAACAGAACATCGAATAATTCGTGATGAGGTAGAGAAAATGATGAAGAATGACATCAGCCTTAGCAGAGCCCGCGGTCGTCACCAGTGGTTCTCGTCAGGAAAAAGGATGGCAGTTGGCAGTTTGTGTCCATTACAGGAAGCTTAATAAGATAACTAAAAAGGATGTTTACCCTCTTCCACGAACTGACAATACACTAGGATTGTCTGAAGGGGGCCAAGTTTTTCTCAACCACAGACATGTACTCAGGATACTGGTAAATCGAAGTAGGTGAGGCCGATTGTGAGAAAACTGCATTCGTCAACCCTGAGGGCCTGTACGCGTTTAAGGTAATGCTGTTTGGTTTGTGTAATCCACCAGCAACTTTTGAACGGATGATGGATAATCTTCTACATCACCTGAAGTGGACAATGTGTCTTTGTTTATTTAGATGACATTATAGTGTTCTCAGAGACATTTGATGAACACATAAAAAAAACTTAGGGCCGTTCTTAATTATCTCCAAGATGGACTGAAACTTAATCTGAGAAAGTGTCTCTTTGGAGCAAAAGAAATCAAAATACTTGGACACTTTGTGTCAAACAAAGGTGTGTGGCCAGACCCAGTAAAAATGAGATCTAAAACAGAATTTCCTATTCCTAAAAGTATTACAGATGTGAGAAGCTTCCTCAGATTATGTTCTTATTACCATCGTTTTATCAAAGGCTTTTGTATCAAAGCCAGGCCACTCCAACAGTTGTTAAAAGCCAATGTTAAATTTATCTGGGGTGGTGCTCAACAAGATTCTTTCAATGTGCTGCGAAAAGCTCTGACGACTGACCCTGTACTTGGCCTGTACGATGAGAGAGCACCTACAGAACTACACACAGATGCCAGTGGATATGGGATCGGTGCTGTTCTGGTGCAAATTTCAGATGGAAAAGAGAAGGTTATAGCCTACGCTTCTAAGACACTTACAAAAGCTGAGACAAACTACTTGACTGCAGAAAGAGAATGTCTTGCTGTGATCTGGGCCATGTGCAAATTTTGACAGTATCTCTATGAAAGGTCATTCACAGTTGTTACAGACCATCATTCAGTTTATTTGTTGACAGGTCTCAAGGATCCAACAGGACGACTCGCCAGGTGGGCACCACATCTTCAAGAGTATGACATTACCGTGGTGTACAAAAGTGGAAGAAAACACCAAGATGCCAACTGTCTGTCAAGAAACCCAGTGCAAGACCATCAAGACTTTGATAAAGATAGTGACTGTCTCACTGCACTCCAGGATCTCTCTGCTGACCAAAAGAAGGACGCCAAGATATCTAAAATTATGCTTGCCTTAAATCGGTCAGAGGATGTGAAAGGACAATTTAAGGTAGTTAATGGCTTACTTTGCAAGAAAAACTTTGATCTGTTTGGAAAGAGGTGGCTACCAGTGATTCCTAAACACATGCGCTTAGATGTTCTACAGAAATTCCGTGACACACCCGAGGTCGAACATTTAGGATTTATTAAGACATAAAATAGGATCTGCCAGGCTTATTTAGAAGTGTCTGTCACTATGTGTCGCACTGTCAAGAGTGCCAGAGGAGAAAGGCAGTTCCTCAGAAACCGCCTGGCCGACTCGTACCAATTCCACCAGCCGAAATGCCTTTCCAGCGTGTCGGGATTGACCTCCTCGGACAATTTCCAATGTCTGCTAGTGGCAATACGTGGTTTGCGCCGATTATCTGACACGCTCTGCCATTACAAAAGCCGTGAAAACAGCTGAAGCATCCGAGGTAGCCAAATTCATCGTGGAAGACATTGTATTAAAACACGGTGCCCAAAGTTCATTAATTACAGATCGAGGGAAAGTTTTTCAATCGAATCTCGTGACAGACAGAAACTGTCAGTGCTACAGTACTCGTCACGTGACGACTGCATACCATCCGCAAACTAACGGGCTTACTGAACGCCTCAATAAGACCTCGACCGACATGCTGTCAATGTTTGTCAATGTCGAGCAGAGCAACTGGGATGAGGTGCTACCTTTTGTGATGTTTACCTACAACACCGGCAAGCAAGACACCACAGGATTTATGCCATTTTTCCTGGTGCACGGGCGTGAAGCGACTATGACGACGGACACTGTGTTTCCATTACATCCCAATGACGTGGACGACGACTACATCAGTCACGTGTTAACCAGAGCTGAGGAAGCTCGGCAGTTAGCTCGACTCCGCACGCTGCAGTCATTATGCGAGCCACTGCCCCATTGTCGACCAGCCTGGTGACCTCTTCTGGATCTTCACTCCTGTTCAGAAAGCTGGTCTCTCTGAGAATTCTTTAGGCGGCACTTTGGATCTTATAAGGTTGTAAGACAGTTTTCTGGTGTTACTTATGAAGTCGAAGATTTCGACCCGGGCACAAGACGACGAACTATCAGAGATACGGTCCACGTCCTTCGAATGGAGCCCTATGAGGATCCTGCAACCCAGGGTAAATTCCGAGCTCCAGCGACAGGCGACAAGCGGCAAGGTGACGAAGGGCATAGCGGCAAAACAAGTTCTGAGGAGTTCGCGGCCACGGTGAGCATCAGTCGTCGGCAGTCGGAGTATGCAGGACCGACGACTCGTTTCCGGACTAGGAGACGCTGTTCACTTAAGGAGGGAGCAGAAGCTGAGTAGCACTGTGGTGTAGTGGTTCAAAACTAACCTGGACTGTACAATTTTAATTTCTTTATTTGGTTCGAGGACATTCTAGAAGTATCCACAAATATCGAGAATCATTTTACTGGAATGATCTGCAACTGTATATATACCATATCTGTTCTGGCCGGAAGAAGTTCGCTCTGCACTCTTGTATGTGCGAGTGCTGAATAAACCTGTGTTAAGTGAAGTTAGTGTTCATCATTCGTCTAACCTTCTTCAACGTGACAATATTATAAGTTATGTTTTGCATTATTATAACCAGTAGTACATTGTAGGAAGAGTATAAATACTCGGCCTCGAGTATTGTTAGGCAGATGAGTGTCGGACCCACTAGAGGACAGATCTGTGCGTACAGTTGAGATAAGTTCTTGGTGCACAATTCAGTTTTGGATTTACAATAAAGCAGCTCGTGTATTGGACATTGTCTAAAACAGCATATTAGAACAGTGCAGTGACAGATCATTTCAGAGTGTTAAACAGTTTGATTTAATATTGCAAAAGGCAGAATGATATGTGACTTTATATTTGTACTTTGTTGAGTATTACTGTTGAACAATGCCACGGTCCTCATACACACATTTCTATCAAATTACTGCATCCGGACTATTTAATATCACCAGTGTAGTATGTGCTACCATCAGTTAACAATGAGGCTCGTTACACCGAAGATTGGTCACGAGCTCATAAGATACGGATTTTGAAGTGAATAAATCTACGTACTTACTTTACTTCAGTTGTGGCCTACATCATTGTAGTGAAACTGATAATGATATCCTGTATTTATTGAACAAGCACATTTTAGCTGACGTACGCAGTCGTCGAGGGACACCGAAGGCAAGATATTCACAGGTATTTAAACCATTTTTTAACTACTCACTAACTGGTGGGATGTTACAAGGGGAGAACGAAAGACTGGCTAATGGTACCTGCATCGGGAAAGATTTGAAAACCTGAGAGCTCTCGAATTTGGAGGAGAAAGTTATCTCGTGAAGAGAACTCGCTGCAAAAAAACGTGGCTTCATTTCAGTGATTGCCACCTCAACTTGCACACCATATCCGTAATGTGTGGAGATGGATCTATGGAACGGAACTGCAGAAGTTTCCAAATGCTGTCAAGTACTGAATAATTGACAGCATCTGTATGTTACTGCAGGTCCTGCTCTATCAATCTGTCTCCACACATCAACTTTGGAGTACAGTCTGATGACAGTGCTCCTTCGGACTGAAACTGGTCACCAGTAAGTGTGATTCGTGCCATCTGAGTGTTTTTCTAAGTACAATGTTGTGATGCCTCTGCTGGAATCGAAGAAACTTAAGAGGAATATGTTGCAGCCTGAGTATCTAGAATATTTTGCGTTCAGTGTCAACAGCCAGGAAAGCCTGCAGTATCACACGATATTACTTCTGTTTCCTTTCTTGTGTACGAATGTGAACTGTGTGACTTTCAAATTTGCTATTTATTTGCTAATGATCCCATATTTCTTGTTTCATATGAGTTGAGAACTTGTCAAATACCTTTGCATCCGAGTACAGATGTGCCCAAAAGAAAAGACGATTTTAATAATACGTAAAGAAATTTTAATAACAATATTATCATTACAATTCACACGGAAGAGTACAGCTATACATAAATGCAATTGACTTCGATACTCCGATCGCAAATATACGGAGGGAGTGGGTAGCTTCAGTGTAGAAACTCCTCGGTCGGTGCCAGATCCAGTTTTCCTTAGTGTCCCGTACTCCCTTGTGACGGGTGACCCTCTGACTTTTCAAAGGCAGTGTTAAGGGGTCGAAGATATGTGGGGCACAGGGTGAGATATCAGGGCTGTAAGGACAATGTTCCACAGCCCCCCACTGATATTTCTTCAGTAGTTCAAGGGTTCTCCTGACCAGACTTGATACAGCATTGCTATAGAGAAGCACTGTCACACCTGAAAGCTCACTCTCAATGGCCCATCTGAGCTCGAGCAATTTCTCGCAATACTGCTCAGAGTCAACCATTCGACCCCTCGCTAGTCGGTCGAAGAGTAGGGGGCCCTCGTCAATCGAAAACGAAAATGAGCGTCACCTTTCTGGCCTTCAGTGCAGAGCAGGTTCTTTTTGGAAACGAGGTGAGCCCATCTTCTGAATCTGCTTACTGTATTCACGTCTTTGGTTTCATCTGTAACTTTAACGAATAGGGTGGTCTGCAATACGAAAACTAAAAATCAATTATTTGAAAATTTTTATCAATATCACACTGCAGAATAAATATTCGCTCTGCAGCAGAATATGCGTCGATATGAAACTTACCGGTAGATGAAAATGCTATGCCCGACTGGAACTCAAACCCGGAATCTTTTCATTTCACAGGCAAGTGCTACCACCGACCGAGTTATCCACACGCGAACCCGTACAGTTTAATCGACAGAGCATTTACCTGCAAAAGCCAAAGGTCCCTGTTTTGAGTCCCAGTTTGTCACTACTTTTAATGCGCAATCAACTTTCCAAATTCTGCTTTCGAAAGAAGGCACTCTAGCAGTCCCTCGATAATTTGAAAAGATCTGCCGGATATGAACACTATTCGACAGACACTGCTCTCATTTGCAAATTTCCTGTCTGGGTGGATACTGAAGATAAAAGTATAACCAAATGAACGATTGACTCAACTGGTCAGCAAGCAAAGTGACTGTTCCAGCACTATATTATGCTCTTATACTTACACAGCAGGATCAGTGCTCCGATGAATGATATACACGAATACAGGAATGGCAGGTAGTAGCTTCCTAAATCTGCAAAAAAAATGAGGAAAATATATCCTTACAAACTGTTATTAGAACACACATATGCTGACAAAACACTGCAATCAAACATCATACCATTATTATGCTCACTCTTTCGCATTCTGAAATTAAATTTTATAATGCCCGAATCAAGGGACTGTGTTAAAAACAGATCTTTCATCAGTAACTGGCAAAACTTACAACTTACTGCTGATTGATGTTTTGCATCCTCACGTATGACACCATACGCAACAGTGTAACTTTATCTTCCATTTGTCACTTACATAAGTTTCTCTCAAATGACGTACCGAGTACAAAGGTGACATTACAAGTTCCAAGACTATTCTACTGCAATGCCCATTTGTTTTGTTTCCCAGTTTAGAATAGAGCTTACGCAATGTGTTTCACAATCCCTATTACATGCTTCTACAAGCTGTATAGGAGACTTAGCAGATAAAGCTTCGGTGGGCAACCCACGTCCAGAAATTTACAGTTCGAATGTAAAATAAGTTAGAAAATCAGGCGCACACGAAGTCGACGAATCCCGTCCCATTTGTTTACGGGAGTCGCTCCGTGTGGCAATCGCATTATTCGCTGCACGAGGTGTACCTACGGCACGTGCTTTCGCGCAAAATGTCCGCAAATCCTGGCGCAGTCTGTGGAGCACGACAGTCTACTCTCCTCATTGTCAATGTGACAATTTCTTGCAGCTGTTGTCAGATGGAAATGGTACGTGAGTGAGAGTCAACAGTGGTGCAATCTTCAAACTTATTTTACATCCAAATTGTATATTTGCACAGATGACTTCCTTATCATAACTTTATGTTGTAAGCTCTGTCTACAGTCCCTAAAGGAATTGTGGAACACCCTCTATATTATACATTACAGATTTTACTTTTCTTACAAACCAGTTTTTTTAACACTGATGCTGTTCATCAGTATACGATCAGATTTCCTCGCCCCGAAGACACGATATTTCGACGGTCCGATTGGTCACCACCTTCAGGTGAGACTGCCAGTGCACTGTTGCACCTGAACTGAGGTAACATCAAATGAGGTGCTCCTTCACACTCCTGGAACAGGCCACAGCAAGTGAAAGGGCTGCCCTCTGAGAAGCAAAGAATTGCAGAAACTAAAAGACATGACGAGTCACAAACTGAGATGCAGCTTGTCGAAAACCAAACTGTTTTTTTATATCAGATAATATAGGATGCCATATCTTGCTTAAAGGAAAACCTTTACCTCTATTAATAATGTCATCATAAAATCTCGTTTTGACGGATTCCTTACGTATACGACCCGAGTTAACTAGAAGCTGCGGCAATACGTCGATCGTAAACTGTACGAATAGTCTGTCCGATATATGACTCTTCACACTGACAGGCAATTTTATATACCCTGGGCTTCCTCAATCACATATCATCTTTAACAGATCCAAGAAGGGCTCTAGTTTTGGCTGAGGGCAAAAGGACACTTTTAATATCATATTTTGTGAGGATTCTCGAAATTTTCAAATAAATGCTCCCTGCAGAGAGCAAAAAAGCAACTGATTAACAAGTATTCATTGTCAGTTCACACAGTGGTCCAAATTGTAACGCACGAACAATTTGATGGTAAGTATATCCATTTTGCCTGAAAACAACCTTAAGATAATCCAGTTCCTGTGTCAAAATAACAGAATCTACAATAGCATAAGCTCTCTCGATCAGTGTAAGTACAATTCCCATACAAGAAATGTGGATGACATTTTTATCATTTTGCGACACGGAATGGAAGCTCTTTGACTTTTATATCATTTTAACTGCCTTCGTCGATGCATCAAATTTTTTTATGGAAATTGAAAAAGATGGCAAATTATCTTTTCTATGTGTTTTGGTACATAAAAAGAAAATGTTATGGACTGCTACCTCCATACCGACATGTACATACGCTGGTAAAGAGAGCTTATGCTACTTCAGATTCTGATAATTTGACACAGGAACTGGATTATCTTTTGGTTGTTTCCAGGAAAAATGGATATACTTACTATCAAACTACTTGTGCTTTTCAATTTGGGCCACCATGTGAACCAACAATGGATACTTGTATATCAATTGCTTTTTTACCCTCAACAGGGAGCATTTCTTCGGAAATTTCAAGAATCCTCATTTAAAAAAAAGAGAGATACGGTCCTCGTATCTCAAGACTAAGGGAACCAGAGGTATATAAAATTCTACGTCACTGCGGAAAGGCTTATACGGGACCGACTACTAGTACGATTCGTGACAGGTGTGTGGAACATTAATGTCACACAAGTTTGCTCCAGCCTGGAAATTTCTGGTGTCACCGAACATTGTCTCAATGGAGGGCATATTACATCATTTAAAAAAAGAGAGAAATTATTGCTCTGTCTTCTCGTAACTGGGACTGTGTACTTAGGGAACCCATCAAAATAAGGTTATCTGACATAATTAATAGAGATGGTGGTTTTCCTCTATACACGATATGGCACCCTATTTTATCAGGTATAAAACAACAACAGTCCAGTTTTCAACTAGCCGCATCTCAATTTGCAATTCATCGCTTCTGTTAGTTTCTACTACTGGCAGCACTGCAATTCTTTGCTTCACATGGGGCAGCCCTTTCACTCGTCGTGCACGTGCCGCAGCCTGTTCACGGGATATAAAGAAGACATCGCAGCTGACGTTACCTCAGTTCCGGCGTGATATCACCTGGAGATGACGACGAACTCTGGCCACATACGGTACCCGTCAACACCGTCGACAAGTGTTACACTGGAAAATCTGTGTAATCATAAATTTTGTCATACATTTATATTTATGATTTGTCATGAGAGGAAAGTGAATGTGTGTGCCAGTTTTCAAACTGATCATTACACGTAATTAAATTCACACGTAAATATTATCGTTTTGCTGCAAATGTCAAATGTGTATCGTATTCTAAGAAATAATAGTTGAGCATTGACAGAACTTCATTCGTTCATTTATTCGTATTGACATTGTGTTCTGGAGAACCTTCAGAACGGACAAGTTCTACAATAACAGGCAGATACTGCTTACAAATTACGAGTAGCCTCATCAGATTGATAATTACGATAAGTACTTCCAAATTACTTTGTATATACACAGGGTGTCCCAGAAGAAATGGTCAATATTCATTGGAATATGAAAGGGACAATCATTCAGAGTAACACAATCTTAGTAAACATCAGATAGCTTAAAACCTATGAGCACTTCTTCAGTAGATCAGATGTATTTCAAAGTAAGAAAGATGAAGTACTCCCAATAGCTCTTCGGGTCCCACGTTTACTGAGCTTTTTTGATTTGAATAATTTTTCCTATCGTATCGTTGATTACTGATCGGTCATCCAGTATATGTTAGGATAAAAACAGTTCCAGCACAACAACAACAACAACAACAACAACAACACTTCTCCTCCTCCACCAGTGAGCCACTGTTACAAAGCATTTGTGTAACTGTTACACAGACCAGTATTAGCTGTCTATATACTGGCAAACTCGGTCAGAGATACGAAGGATTAGCTTTCCTGAGTGCAAATATCCATATTATTAAGTGACAATCTAGGGGCGCGGAACCCTGACCGTGCTGCAGGTTGCCTATCTAACAATATGCAGGGCCAACAAAAATTTGATTTTCAGTATTTCATATAAATAACAATCACATTTAAAATGTTGACATAATGTAATCATTAAGAGGTTTGATCTTATGTGAAAGGTTCAACACAGTAGGACAAGTATTACAGTTAGAAACTGTGTATGTGTCTCGAGGCAAATACCCAGACTATATACATCTGGTATGAGCACCTGGTGACTTCCAACAAACTTGAAACATAATTTAAAACCTGCTACACATTTTTTCTCAATTACATGCTAAAGTGAAATATTTTAACACATTAAGTTATTTGTAAAGCACTCAGAAATTTGAAACTGTTTTAAACATGGGAGTTCAACTCTTTACCAAATCAGTTGTTTATTGACTAAGATACACTGTAGAAGGAGTTGCTAACGACCACTACTGTGCGTCCTGTCTGGCAACTTGTATCGACATCTGCACCACAATACAAAGCCTAGAGAAGGGGGGGGGGGGGGGAGCACAGTGTATATGGAAATTATTTTTACTTCTAGTATCTGTGGTGGATCTTATTTTGGTTTACCCACAAAACATGTATCATTTTATAAGTGTCAGAACACTGTGCAGGGCAAAGATGCAATATAGATACGCCCGTGCCAAAAAGAGAGATGCACGGAAGGAAAAATGAATACTGATCTATCTTCTAATGTTCGTTTAGCCGATATCAATTTTTTCACTATTCGACTGTCTTTCTTTTCCTGCCCACTATTTGGGATGGACGTGTGGTGCGAGTGAGCTACGTGTATTTGTGTAAAAGCTTTTTTACAATATATCTTTTGGAAAGGGAGGCAGTTTCTTTAATTTCTAAAATATTCCTTCGGAAACCACATTGGGAAGCAAAACGACCTGCAGTCTTCTAGGACAATGGCGACCTCAACTGTGATTGTATTTTACTGTGTTCTTTATCATGGCAATGGATGATGTTTGCTTCACCTTAAGAAAGGAGAAGTAAATATCACACTGTTAAAAGGAGAACTAATATACTAATCGATAAGACTGTTTCAGTGGTAATCGTAGTGAGAGACAGCGAAGGTGCAAACTTGAAATGCTCGAATTGTTGCCGGTGTAAGAATCTGCCAGCCTCACCTGGAAATAATCCACATTAATCGCACCTCCCTTACATTGCCGTGCCTTAGTAACTACTATACATTGTAACTGTGAGTTGCTCAGTTCAATTCCCTCGTTTTAGTAAGTAAGTAAAGCTGTTCCCAATCCAAAGATGGTTTAGAACACCACTGTGGTTTACTAGGCATACTATTGTCAGAGATGGTACATTGCTGTCTTACTCTTATCTTCAGACAGTCTTACCGGGCCAGTTATAGGGGCACTTGCAGAGTACTGTGGGTTCCAAACAGTTTTTCGTATCGACAAACATTGCAAAAGGTGACACAAGTGATAAATTGATCACTATAACATTAATGAGTAAACAAATTGGCATACAACTATAATAATACCTAGGTCCCCTGAAAGGGCTTCTTCAAAGTGTGCAGTTATCATTTTAATGTAATATTCTTACAGCAAAATTTTTTAGAATGAACACTTTTTCACCTTAGTTGCATGTTCCAGAAGATTATGCCATAAACGGAATAGGATGAAGTTACGCTTGGAGAGGTGTCACAATTAATTAATTACTAATATTAAAGCCTGGGGGAATAAAATGAAATGTTTATGTCTTCCTTAGGTTTCTAAAATGTAAGATCAAAGTCTTAAATAAGACAGCACAATTAAGTTTGTGTCTATGCCACTAGTGTTCCATTAATATGGACACAGTGAGGAGCTATTTAAGTTTCTTCACGCTGTGCAGTGTCCTCAGAGTTTTGTGGAATTCAGAAATGATTTACAACAGATGGCTTTTTACCTTATTTGTAAGTGAATGTGAGTCAATGTAAATGGAATCTCCCAATATACTCTCCACCAATGTCAATATATGGCTGGCACTTTCCTGGCAACTTCATTACTCCATCACAGAACAACTTTATGGGGATACTGCACACTCACTCATGGACAACTTTTCGAAATTCTCCACCGTTGCCAAATCTCTTACCTCACAGCACATCCTTCTCATTATCAAATAAAGTGTAATCAGGTGGCGAGAGAATTTGGGGGGTGTGGCACAACAGTGAAACTCGGCAATGTCAGCCTCGCTATCACGCCTCTGCTCACACGGGGCCACGCACTGTCTTGCCGGAGGAGCACCCTTTCTGACCACTTGCTCTGTCACTTTTGCTGAGTCCTGTGTCTTAGGGTGTTACACTACACACTACTGCTGACAGCTGCCCCTTCTGGAAGCCAGTCCACCAGCAGTATGCCCCAAGTGTCCCAAAAGGCAGAAACCTGCTTATCTGTAAATGGAGAAGCACGAAATTTCTTGGGCTGCAGATATTTTCATTACATGAACTGGATTTTTTTTTCCTCAGGTGTATGGCAGTGTCACCATAATTCATCTCCAGTCACCAGTTACTCCAAAAAATCTGCATCTTCATTCTCCACTTCCAGTGTCAATAACAGACTTCAACTCTGTGCCCCTTCTGGACCTGTGCCAAATCCCAAATGGAACCCAACGCGCACACACCTTTTCCACAAATAATGGAGTGCAGCAGGGTCGCGTGACAAAGGGCCGTACGCCATTCTATTTCGTCGAAGGTTACGCGCCTATCGGCCGTAATCCAACCGAGACTCGACCTCAGTGTTCTGGGAAGTCTGCGGTGCCAACAGAAGATTACTCTCATTCTCGTGTGCAAATTCCCTTCGAGTAGCAAACCGATCGAGTCAGTTGTAAAAATCCTTTGGGGCAGGAGCTTCTCAAACACACACTGTAGTTAAACATTTATGAATACCTGTCGTTTCCACTCTTCTCCAGTTAACAACAAACAAAAGTTTCCTTTCACAAGATACATTATTCACAAATGCCACATAGCATTGGCAGTTACCAGAATCAGTTCGTCATCCTACAAGAGGAAGTGTCCACAGTGTCAGCAGTATTTGTAAAACGACTGTAAATCATTTCCGAATACCCCTCATATTTTCTCAGTTTGGCCTATACAGCAAAAGTCACCATTCTCACAGAAAAGTTTAGTTAACTGCAGACTGCTCGAATCTGTCGACATAATTTAACTTTGCCTTTGGCTGTAATTTTGATCTATTTCAATATTTTAAAATGTTTAAGAGCATTTGTACAGTACACTTTTTGAATTGTGATTCTCTTTCCCGAACGCTTCCGAGTAATTACAGTGCTCGAGTAGTACTTACTGAACATAACCATGATGGTGGAATGTTGGTCCTCGAAGAAGGAAGCGATGACGTACGTCATGCCCAACACGGTCACGCCCAGGAGCACGAGAATCACAAACGTCTCGTGCACCCTCGCCATGATACCCTACGACGGACAAAAAAATGAGCAAACACACTGCCACTGCGAGACAGATAAACAAAACATAATTTATGAGGAAAGTATTTGTTACCTTTACTGTTATTATGTGAAATTTCCATATCAACACACTAATATTAACAAGACACCAGATAAATAAATAAGCAGTCTTTAAACTCGGTAATTGCAATAGTACTGCATGAACAGTTGCGCAATATCTCCATATTCAAAGCTGGTCAATAGTAATGTAATAAAAAGTTTAGGGAAAAAATTTACAAACTTGATTAATAAATGGAATTATGCTTCAAAAACTTTTCACAGCTGTGGCTGATTGACAATTGATAATTGACAGACAGAATATATATTTGATTGTGCAGGCTGAATGAAATGAGCAAATAAATGAATCAGTCAGTCATTCAATGGAATTGAAGCATAATGTAAATATGTGTGCTTATTTTACCTGATGGAAATACCTGTGTAAGGCAATTGAAAACCCCAAACATACATGCAACTTTCAACAATTTCTTTGCCTCAGTGATACAAAATTTATCACATTACCTCACAGCTAACGTGTATGTCAGGCCTCATGGAGCACTCTCTCTCTCTCTCTCTCTCTCTCTCTCTCTCTCTCTCTCTCTCTCTCTCTCCATATACTGGAGGAAATGTGAAGGCAATGCTCTTCTATGAAGATCTTGCTTCCCCTGCTTTGGATTCCATCACCAAAAATAACTCTCAATCATAACCACAGGACTGACAGAACACAATAAATCATATATACACTGCCGGAGAAAAAATTAATACACCTGGAAAGCTGACGTCAATTTTGACCCAATCGCAGAATATACGACTGAAGAAATAGTAAATGTTCGTTGTTGTTATTGTTGTGTCTTCAGTCCTGAGACTGGTTTGATGCAGCTCTCCATGGTACTGTATCCCATGCAAACTTCTTCATCTCCCAGTACCTACTGCAGCCTACATCCTTCTGAATCTGCTTAGTGTATTCATTTCTTGGTCTCCCTCTAAGATTTTTACCCTCCACGCTGCCCTCCAGTACTAAATTGGTGATCCCTTGATGCCTCAGAACATGTCCTACCAACAGATCCCTTCTTCTAGTCCAGTTGTGCCACAAACTCCTCTTCTCCCCAATTCTATTCAATACCTCCTCACTAGTTATGTGATCTACCCATCTAATCTTCAGCACTCTTCTGTAGCACCACATTTCGAAAGCTTCTATTCTCTTCTTGTCCAAACTATTTATCGCCCACGTTTCACTTCCATGCATGGCTACACTCCATACAAATACTTTCAGAAATGACTTCCTGACACTTAAATCTATACTCGATGTTAACAAATTTCTCTTCTTCAGAAACGCTTTCCTTGCCATTGCCAGTTTACATTTTATATCCTCTCTACTTCGACCATCATCAGTTATTTTGCTCCCCAAATAGCAAAACTCCCTTACTACTTTAATTGTCTCATTTCCTAATCTAATTCCCTCAGCATCACCCGACTTAATTCGACTACATTCCATTATCCTCGTTCTGCTTATATCCTTCTATCAAGACACTGTCCATTCCATTCAACTGCTCTTCCAAGTCCTTTGCTGTCTCTGACAGAATTACAATGCCATCGGCGAACCTCAAAGTTTTTATTTCTTCTCCATGGATTTTAATACATACACCGAACTTTTCTTTTGTTTCCTTTATTGCTTGCTCAATATACAGATTGAATAGCAACGGGGACAGGCTTCAACCCTGTCTCACTCCCTTTCCAACCACTGCTTCCCTTTCATGTCCCTCGACTCTTATAACTGCCATCTGGTTTCTGTACAAATTGTAAACAGCCTTTTGCTTCCTGTATTTTACCCCTGCCACCTTTAGAATTTGAAAGAGAGTATTCCAATCAATATTGTCGAAATCTTTCTCCAAGCCTATAAATGCTAGAAACGTAGCTTTGCCTTTCCTTAATCTTTCTTCTAAGATAAGTCGTAGGGTCAGTATTGCTTCACGTGTCCCAACATTTCTATGGAATCCAAACTGATCTTTCCCAAGATCGGCTTCTACCAGTTTTTCCATTCGTCTGTAAAGAATTCGCATTAGTGTTTTGCAGCTGTGACTTATTAAACTGATAGTTTGGTAATTTTCACATCTGCCAACACCTGCTTTCTTTGGGATTGGAATTATTACATACTTCTTCAAGTCTGAGGGAATTTTGCCTGTCTCATACATTGTAAATGTACTGATAACGATTTTAACATCGTCCGCCACGGATAGCGTAGTGACACGGCTAGTAGAGAGCCATCTGTGTCCACCCTATAATACAGAATGCTGACGGCAAAAGAGCTCAGTCAGTGCCAACATGTGAAGCAAGCAGACAACCGTGCCACAAAGACACACCAGTGCTACACACAGTGAAATGAACGAGTTTGAAAAGGGTCATATTGTGGCCTTCCAACTGGCGAGACGGTCCTCTCGGAAACTGCCACACTAGTTGGGCAGCAATGGCAGATTGTACAGCTAGCACAGCACAGATAAGACTGTCTGTGAGCCCAGGTGCGTCAACACAATCTGTTACGAACTGGTCATTAGCAGTGAGACTGTGCGCACGCACACCTCTAGCCTGTCTTCGACTCAGGTTACAGCATCGACACGCACCGCTAGTGCCACCGGGCAACACTTTGAAGACGTAACAGTGTACCACGGTCTTCAGCAACAAAATACGTCCTGTCTGCACGTGAGACACGGTCGTCTGCACGTACGACACGGGCCCGCTAACCACTTTCTCGTAGAGTGGGTCTGTTTCGAACACACGGGCCCCGTCACAGACATTACGGTCTGGGGTGAGACGAGTTTCGACTCTCATTCACCTCTAGCATTTCTAGAGGGGACGCTAACCGGCACTAGTTACGTGCAGAATCTCGCCAGACCCGTCGTCTTTCTGTTCTTCCGACAGGAAGGTGATGTTCTGTTGCAACAGCACAACGCTCACCCACATACCGCCCACAAAACTCAATGTGCTCTGCACGACACGCAGCACCTTCCCCAGCCGGCACGATGTCCGGTTTTGCCTCCATTCGAGCACACGCGGGATACGATCGGATGAGAAGTGACTCGTGCGACTCGACGACTGACAACTCTTACGGAAATACGAACGGGCACAATATAATGTTTCCCGGAACAGTACTTGCCATCTGTACGATAGACCGGATGTCGGAGCCAATGACTGCACTGCCGCCCACCGAGGCTACGCCGTGTACTAATATGGGTGTTTGAGCTCGGGACGATACCTGGTACCTCTGAACTGCTTGTGCTATTGATCTGTAAATGTAATCATTTCGTGTACTCCGTATGCACGGTTGCAACAATAAACCTCTTAATTAATTTTCACAATACTGATATTAGTTTATAATTTTCAGTTTCTAACATACATAATCTCCAAAGTACAACAACAAATAAATTGTGTTCTATTATGTCCTTCCACAATTACATTTGTATACTCTTTTTGCAATAAACTTAGTCACTTTATAAATTTGATCGGTGGTTGTCTGTCTGCGTGTGCGTGTGTGCGTGCGCGTGCGTGCGAGAGAGAGAGAGAGAGAGAGAGAGAGAGAGAGAGAGAGAGAGAGAGAGAGAGATTTCTAACCCACTCTGGATATATAAGCTATGAAGTGCTTTGCTTCACAGCTGTTTGAATATGTCTTAGCTACATTTACCACACAAAGATAACACACACACACCACACCACATTGTAGTAATACTAACCTTACGGCAGCCAGGAAATCCTTCAGACTCGGTGAAGAGATAGGCAAACGGCAGGAACGCAAACAGTGAGAGGTTGGAAAACAGGAAGATGTTACACCACATCCCTGTTCAAAGAAATTTAGAAAAACATTACAGAAGTCTAACAGTTTGAAATGAGAACTGTTTTTAATTAAGATGTGCATTAGTTATTACCAAAACAAGTAATACAGTATTGAAGAGCTTAGATGGCACAGAGTAAGTCAAGAGGAACAGTTAATCCATACTGAGGGCAGTTTGAGTAATAATGCTTGCACTGCTACATACATTTTCATGATTTTTAGTATTATATGCAAAAGAGAAACTTCTGAGTGTCATCAGCACCACAAATTATTCACTTGTTTATTTGAAACATACGTATTAAATTTGAAGATAATATTATGCAACAAGCAGATTTCTCAATTGGTAAATGACAACTCACTGCTCTCTTAATGACACATGAACAATTACTAGCAAAGTAGCTCAACATAAAACCATGTCTGTGCTGGAACAAGGTTAACAGAGACTATATACACTATGTGATCAAAAGTATCCAGACACCCCCAAAAACACACGTTTTTCATATTGGGTGCATTGTGCTCTCACCTACTGGCAGGTACTCCATATCAGCGACCTCAGTAGTCATTAGACATCGTGAGAGAGCAGAACTCATGGAATTCGAACGTGGTCAAGCGATTGGATGTCACTTGTGTCATACATCTGTACGCGAGATTTCCACATTCCTAAACAGCTCTAGGTCCACTGTTTCCGGTGTGATAGTCAAGTGGAAAGTGAAGGGACATGTACAGCACAAAAGTGTACAGGCCGACCTAATCTGTTGATGGACAGAGACCGCCAACAGTTGAAGAGGGTCGTAATGTGTAATAGGCAGACATCTATCCAGACCATCACTCAGGAATTCCAAACTGCATTGGGATCCACTGCAAGTACTACGATAGTTTGGTGGGAGGTGAGAAAACTTGGATTTTATGGTTGAGCAGCTGCTCATGAGCCACACATCATGCCAATAAATGCCAAACGACACCTCACTTTGTGTAAGGAGGTATAAACATTGTACGATTGTGAGGTGTGATGAATCACGGTAAACAATGTGGTGATACGATAACAGGGTGTGAGTATGGCGAATGCCGCGTGAACATCATCTACCGCCAGCCGGAGTGGCCGTGCGGTTCTAGGCGCTACAGTCTGGAACCGAGCGACCGCTACGGTCGCAGGTTCGAATCCTGCCTCGGGCATGGATGTGTGTGATGTCCTTTAATTAGTTGTAAGTTCTAGGCGACTGATGACCCCTCAGAAGTTAAGTCGCATAGTGCTCAGAGCCATTTGAACCGTTTTGAACCATCATCTGCCAGTGTATGTAGGGCCAAGAGTAAAATTTGGAGGCGGTGTGTTACAGTGTGGTCGTGTTTTTCATTGGCGGGGCTTGCACCCTTGTTTTTTTTTGTGGCCCTGTCACAGCACAGGCTTACATTGATGTTTTAAGCACCTTCTTGCTTCCCATTGTCGAAGAGCAAGTCAACTGCATCTTTTAACATGATCAAACACTTGTTCATAGCACACGGCCTTTGGTGTAGTGGTTACATGACAATAACATTCCTGTAATGGACTGGCCTGTACAGACTTATGACCTGAATCCTACAGTACACCTCTGAGACATTTAGGAATGCCAACTTCGTGCAAGGCCTCACCGACCAGCATCGACACCTCTCCTCAGTGCAGCACTCTGTGCAGAATGGGCTGCCATTCCCCAAGAAACCTTCCCACACCTGATTGAATGTATGCCTGCGAGAGTGGGATACAAGCATTACTGATGGAGGGTGCCAAGAACTTTTAAGTCATTTTCAGCCAGGTGTCTGGATACTTTTGATCACATAGAGGGGAGCCCAAGGGGGGAGGTGAGGGGCGGGCCAAGGCCAGAGGGGGGGGGGAGAGAGAGAGAGAGAGAGAGAGAGAGAGAGAGAGAGAGAGAGAGAGAGAGAGAGAGAGAGAGAGAGAGAGAGCGCTCCCACATGTAGTGGGGGTGGAGGAAGAGTGATGGGAGAAGGCAGCCCATGAACTGAATGGGAAAGAAATTGTGTGGACAGGAGAGGGAAGGGAGAAGGTAAGGTGAGGTAGTGGGAAACACACTAATGTAGGTTTAGAAATTGCAAGAGCAGAGGGTATACTGGAGGGGGACAATTGCCAGCTGTGTAGTTCACAGAAACTTCTGCTGGAAGAGAGTATCAAAAATGCTGGCACAGCTAAGTAGCTGTTGAAGCCATTTGTGTTGTTGGGCGCAGGATGTTTGGCAACTGAATTACCAAGTTTGCAGTCTTCCCCCCGTTTGAGAGTGGCCATTCGTGTGAGTTGACACTGTTACTAGTCATGTGAGCACAGAATACCGCATAGTAATTGCAGTACAGCTGATATATAATATGGTTGCTTTCTCATGAGGCCCTGCCTTTCACAGTGTAGGCCACGCCTGTGATTGAACTGGGATAGGAGTTGGCGGGTCTCGCACCTGGGTCGACTGCGTGGGAATGACCCATTGGGCGCAGGACTGGAGTAGTGAGCGACAAGGGTATTCTGCAGATGGGGTGGGCGGCAGAACACACTTCTATGGTGATGTCGGTAGGATATTCTTCATCTCACAGAATGGCAAGAGGTAGTCTAAGCACAAGTGAAGGACGTGGTTGAGCTTTTCGAGGCCAGGGTGATAGTGGGTAATCAGAGGAGTGCTAGAAGGCATCTGGTTAACAGGTTTACTGGTGACAGTAGAGAGTGTGCCACAAGAGTTATTTTTACGGATCAGCTGGATAGCTGTCGATAAAAGATTATGACAGTATTTTAAATTGAATTAATAATTTTATGAAAATGAAATTTTTGTCACCCCTACAAGATGTTATATGGTCAATCTGCTACTGGAACTGGATGGCCATGCATTTCGAAATATACAAGGGACCTCCAATACAAAGTTTCCATATTTCGTAAAGAAACATTACATACAATTTATCATACTAACATAATTTTATTGACATTGTACAACACTTTCTATAGAGTCACCATGTTATTCCAAGCATTACTGGTAATGCGAGAAAGTTGTTATATCGGGGCGGTTCCTGAGCTCGTAACCGACTGTTCACTGTCAACGTGACTTCCTCATTGACATTCAAATGCTTACCTCCTAGTCGACTTCTGCATTGCGGCAATGTGAAAATAACTCTAAGCGAGATCTAGCGAATATGGAAGATGGAGGAACACTTCCCACTGAATCCTCTGAGCTCTGACGCAGTCATTCAGGCTGCACGGGAACGAGCAGTGTCGAGAAGGAAGAGAACTTTGCGAGAAAAAAGTCCGGGACTCGGCAGTTCACAGATTAACACCTCCCGACATTCCGAAAAGATGGTACCCGTAACTTCCCCTGCCGAATACGTGACCTCTGTCTTTTTTTGGAACACTTTTGCAATGTTCCTTTCACACCGAGCTCTGACATTTTGTCTCAGGAGTCGAATGATAGGCCCAGGCCTTATCTCCATTTGAATACTCGTGCAGCTTTTCCCGCGAACACAGGTTAATTCCTGACAGCTATCAACGCAAGATAGTCGTTTTGCTGAAAAAAAAAAAAAAAAGAATTATGAATGCCACAGGGCAGCTCACAAATGGACTAACTTTGTAGTGGTAACTCCATCCTAACTGCCAGCATCTGGTAAGATTTTCCGGAATGAATCGTAAGCCGGTGTGAGCGTTGTCAACACGTACCGGTCCAACTTGCGAGCCCTCACACACCGTGGGCACAGTTTATTTTACAGAGAAATAAAGTACGAAAACCGTCTTCATAGATTCTGAACTCAAATGTAATTAGGTATCTCGAATAGATTTTAGGAGCTGTATAGTCTACAACACACTCACCCGTGCCACTTAGTTATGTCAGTGATATAGCTGTTCAGTAAAATGTGCACGAATTTACAATCTGTGTTTCATTCATTTTTACACTGTTAAGTAACCTAACTGCACCAACGGCTCACTTCGACAGCATCGGACAGATCAGTGGTCACCGTGGGGTGGCACGAAAAACTTAGATGTATTAAGGGCAGTGGGAAGCAAAAATGTTTGGGAACTAGCAGGGTGTAGCAAGCAGACTGGCGCGACGAAGGATGTTAGCTCTGTTAGTTGCAGACAAGTGAAACACAATGCGAGGTGGTAGGCACTCACCTTGGACGAGTGAGTGGTTGAGCCACTGTACGTAGTAGCTGCTGGGGTACAGCGCGAGGATCTCGTTGCTCAGGATGGAGATAGGCAGAAGCAGCGCCGCACCCAGCGAGACTGCCAGCGAGAACGTGCACAGCCACAGGCTGCAACAAGAGTAAAGTACCTCTAATGCTAGTCATACAGCAATGTGGGGAATGTGTTTGTGTATTTTTTCTAATGTACCAACCTTACATCTTGTATACAGGGTGTTACAAAAAGGTACGGCCAAACTTTCAGGAAACATTCCTCGCACACAAAGAAAGAAAATATGTTATGTGGACACGTGTGCGGAAACGCTTACTTTCCGTGTTACAGCTCATTTTATTACTTCTCTTCAAATCACATTAATCGTGGAATGGACACACACACAGCAACAGAACGTACCAGCGTGACTTCAAACACTTTGTTACAGGAAATGTTCAAAATGTCCTCCATTGGTGAGAATACGTGCATCCGCCCTCCGTCACAGGGAATCCCTGATGCGCTGATGCAGCCCTGGAGAATGGCGTATTGTATCACAGCCGCCCACAATACGAGCACGAAGAGTCACTACATTTTGGTAGCGGAGTTGCGTAGACGAGAGCTTTCAAATGCCCCCATAAATGAAAGTCGAGAGGGTTGAGGTCAGGAGAGCGTGGAGGCCACGGAATTGGTCCGCCTCTACCAATCCGTCGGTCACCGAATCTGTTGTTGAGAAGCGTACCAACACTTCGACTGAAATGTGCAGGAGCTCCATCGTGCACGAACCACATGTTGTGTCGTACTTGTAAAGGCACATGTTGTAGCAGCACAGGTAGAGTATCCCGTACGAAATCATGATAACGTGCTCCATTGAGCATAGGTGGAAGAACATACTGACGAAACTAAAATGAGCTCTAACATGGAAATTAAGCGTTTCCGGACACTTGTCCACGTAACATATTTTCTTTCTTTGTTTCCTGAAAGTTTGGCCGTACCTTTTTGTAACAACCTGTATATGTTCCAAACTCCTGCTGTATATCAGTGGTTGTTGTTGTTGTGGTCTTCAGTCCTGAGAATGGTTTGATGCAGCTCTCCATGCTACTCTATCCTGTGCAAGCTTCTTCATCTCCCAGTACCTACTGGACTGGACGGAGAGTCGCCTAATCTAAAAAACCCTCGTGTGCACCCCACACACAGTCAGCTACCTGAGCAGGAGCCTCTGACGTGTAGTGCACGCCTGACCTGTTAATGGGTAACCTACAATTCTCAACCCTACGGGGCAAGTCCAGGAAGTCGCGGCCTACCTCGTCACGGAACCTTCGAAGTCTCCGGTTCGGGCCTTCCACTCGACTCGTAACCGAAGGGCCACAATCAGCTCTGGGTACAATTCTGCAAACTGCGAGCTTCATCGAAACACCACGGCGAGGCTCGTCTTCTCAACCTTCTCTGTCAGTCGCTAGAATGACCCGAGAATGACATCGGAGCCCAGACGGTGGCATCGTTTGCTCCAAGGTGTGCCACAATCTGCAGCTGGCTGCACCCCATTCTTTTAATGGTTGCTGGAATAGCCTCTTCAACATGACCAATGACGCCTCCCAGGCATTCGCACCGAGTGCACCTGCTGTCTTTTCCCATCCCTCGCTGCCATTTTCCTAAGGGTTGCCATCATTTGCCATACGTTTAAACTGCTGACTATTAATAGACCACTACTCTTTTACATTTGCGACCTCCTGACAACATACAGAACAGCTTTCCCCAAAACATGTGTAGTGGGTCGACACCCTGACTCCTCCCTGGTCCCCGTCCTCTCTGTATAGCACGCCTCCGTCTACTGCTGACACACGACTCGCAGTTCAGTGGACGAGTAATGACAGGTCCTGCACTCCCTGCAAAGGGGGCAGGATCCGCAGGAGAGCACAGTACTCGGGGTACCTCTGGTACACGACTCTCGGGACCTCTTCCAGCACACCGATTCGCAGCAACTGTCAACTGCTTGACGTAGTCAGGGGGATCTCCAGGTGGCTGCCAAAGACAAACAACTCATCCCGCGTTCGAGAACAGCATTCACAGTGGGGCTGCATTTTCGCTGGTGCGATGTATTACGAGGCAGTGAACAAAGAACTTTAGTTTAAACCTGCTGATTATCTTTTAATCTGTTGAGCTATAAAGTTCCCAACTCCCATACAAGAATTGAAGCAGATACACAAAATATAGGGAGCGAAAGGCTATTTACAATTTGTACAGAAACCTGATGGGAGCTACAAGAGTCGAGGGGGACGAAAGGGAAGCAGTGGTTGGGAAGGGAGTGAGACAGGGTTGTAGCCTCTCCCCGATGTTATTCAATCTTTATATTGAGCAAACAGTGAAGGAAACAAAAGAAAAATTCGGAGTAGGTACTAAAATCCAGGGAGAAGAAATAAAAACTTTGAGGTTTGCCGATGACATTGTAATTCTGTCAGAGACATCAAAGGACTTGGAAGAGCAGTTGAACGGAATGGGCAGTGTCTTGAAAGGAGGATTTAAGCAAAACGAGGATTATGGAATGTAGTCGAATTAAGTCTGGTGATGCTGAGTGAATTAGATTAGGAAATGAGACACTTAAATTAGTAAAGGAGTTTTGCTATTTGGGGAGCAAAATAGCTGATGATGGTCGAAGTAGAGATGATATAAAATGTAGACTGGCAATGGCAAGGAAAGCGTTTCTGACGAAGAGAAATTTGTTAATATCGAGTATAGATTTAAGTGTCAGGAAGTCGTTTCTGAAAGTATTTATATGGAGTGTAGCCATGTATGGAAGTGAAACGTGGACGATAAACAGTTTGGACAAGAATAGAATAGAAGTTTTCGAAATGTATGGAAGTGAAACGAGGACGATAAACAGTTTGGACAAGAATAGAATAGAAGCTTTTGAAATGTGGTGCTACAGAAGAATGCTGAAGATTAGATGGATAGATCACATAACTAATGAGGAGGTATTGAACAGAATTGGGGAGAAGAGGAGTTTGTGGCATAACTTGACTAGAAGAAGGGATCTGTTGGTAGGACATGTTCTGAGGCATCAAGGGATCACCAATTTAGTATTGGAGGGCAGCGTGGAGGGTAAAAATCGTAGAGGGAGACCAAGAGATGAATACACTAAGCAGATACAGAAGGATGTAGGTTGCAGTAGGTACTGGGAGATGATGAAGCTTACACAGGATAGAGTAGCATGCAGAGCTGTATCAAACCAGTCTCGGGACTGAAGACCACAACAACAACAACAAATGATATTTTGGATAGGGTGGATAGCAATGTGCGGCTTTTTTGCTAATGATGCCGTGGTGTACGGGAAGGTGTCGTCGTTGAGTGACTGTAGGAGGATACAAAATGACTTGGACAGGATTTGTGATTGGTGTAAAGAATGGCAGCTAACTCTAAATATAGATAAATGTAAATTAATGCAGATGAATAGGAAAAAGAACCCCGTAATGTTTGAATACTCCATTAGTAGTGTAGCGCTTGACACAGTCACGTCGATTAAATATTTGGGCGTAACATTGCAGAGCGATATGAAGTGGGACAAGCATGTAATGGCAGCTGTGGGGAAGGCGGATAGTCGTCTTCGGTTCATTGGTAGAATTTTGGGAAGATGTGGTTCATCTGTAAAGGAGACCGCTTATAAAACACTAATACGACCTATTCTTGAGTACTGCTCGAGCTTTTGGGATCCCTATCGGATTGAGGGAGGACATAGAAGCAATTCAGAGGCGGGCTGCTAGATTTGTTACTGGCAGGTTTGATTATCACTCGAGTGTTACGGAAATGCTTCAGGAACTCGGGTGGGAGTCTCTAGAGGAAAGGAGGCGTTCTTTTCGTGAATCGCTACTGAGGAAACCAGGATCTGAGGAGAGAACCATGATCTGAGGCTGACTGCCGTACAATTTTACTGCCGCCAACTTATATTCCGCGGAAAGACTACAAAGATAAGATAAGATAAGAGAGATTAGGGCTCGTACAGAGGCATATAGGCAGTCATTTTTCCCTCGTTCTGTTTGGGAGTGGAACAGGGAGAGAAGATTCTAGTTGTGGCACGAGGTACCCTCCGCCACGCACCGTATGGTGGATTGCGGAGTATGTATGTAGATGTAGATGTAACAGTGCGCCCCCAGAAAATCAGCGAACCAAGGCAGCCCATGCTAAGGTCTCGCAAAGTGCAGTTATCAAAAAAGTCCCCTTCGATGTCGAAGCAAAAGACATAATCGACCAACTGCGCAACCACCGCCCGCATCAAGAAGACTGAATCCATACAAACACTGATAGAAACACAGAACAAATTCACAATAATCCACCGTCAGTAATTACAAATTGAAACGTATGTCTTTTATTATGGAATGAATGTGAAATGAAACTTTTAATAACCTGTATGTTACACCCGAAAATTACAGATATTCCAATGGGTATGGGGTTGAAAGTAATACCTTCGGTATTCCTTCCTTCCTCATGGGAGGCAGTGCAATATTAGTAATTTTCGCCTCAGAAACATTAATATACACTCATTAGTAAACGAACAATTGTAAAGTAAAACAAATGAACCATCGCATAGCAGCGACAGGGTCTATTATTCTTTATCTTTGCCGTTCTTGCGCGGTGCCTGTAAATCTCTATGTACATGTATCGATTAATGGTATAAAAAAGAATTCTGTTGTTTCAAGACAAATGAGGCTTTTCGCGCCTCACCTGTTACTGCTTGTCTTCTATGAAAGGCGGACGCGGACTTGCTGCGTTCCGCAACTGTATTTTATATTTTATGTGAAAATATTGAGTGAATATGCTAATTGCTATTTTTTTCCAATCAGAAAACATGTAGTTTCTTGTAACTGATTACGAACAGACAGCATCAAGAGGACATTTAGACTGTTATGTATAAAGTATTTAACCACAAAGGTCATCTATTGTAATTTAATATGAAAAGGTACGTAGCATTAAAAAAAGTGTTAACGATAAGTGTGCTTATTTTAGTAAATTAACCTTGATGATTTCCATCTCCTTATTTACCTGAAGGATAATTATTTTGTGTTACTTCATCACCAGAAATTACGATCACGCTGATGAGCCGAACGCAGCATCAGGCAGAAGGAACATTATCGTTTTCCTATTATTTCTGAGCCAATTTTTTTTAATTGTGTAGAGTTGCATTCTTTTAAAGTCTATAAACCTTCTGGTCCCTTGGTGTTGATCCGGGTATGACTACATCGCGACTATAAAAATGCACAGAAATGATAATGTTCCGTCAGAACGATCTTCACTTTTTCGACATTTAAAAAAAAGTAACAATTCTTTTTATTTTCGTCCCCCAAGAGCAACGCTACAACGTCCATGCTAAATGGTGTATCATCTGAGTGACACACACTCCCCCATTCAGCGATAGTACTAAATGTGCTGCGCTTCTTCGAACATCCTCGATGTATTCCGTCAATGCTATCCAGTAAGCATCCCACACTGCGCAACAGTATTCTAAAAGAGGACGGGCCAGCGTAGTGTAGGCAGTCTCCTTACTAGATCTGTTACATTCCCTGAGTCTTGCGGGAAAAGAGTCTTTAGTTACCCTTCCACACAACATATCTGTGGGTTCCATCCAATTTAAGTTGGTCGTAATAGTAATTCCTAGGTATTTAGTTGAATGTACGGCCTTTAGATTTGACTGATGCATCGTGTAACCGAAGTTTAACGGCATCCTTTTAGCACTTACGTGGATGACCTCACAGACTTCGTTATTTAGGGTCAACTGCCAATTTTCGCACCACAAATGTCACTTTCCTAAATTGTCTTGCAATTTTTTTTGATCTTTTGATGACTTTACTAGTCGATAGACGACAGCGTCATCTGCAAACAACCTGAGACGGCTGCTCAGATTGTCTTCTAAATCGTGTATATAGGTAAGGAATAGCAGAGGGCCTATAACAGTATCTTGGGGAACGCCAGAAATCACTTCTGTTTTACTCGATGACTTTCCGTCAATTACTACGAACTGTGACCTCTCTGACAGGAAATCACGAATCCAGTCACATAACTGGGACGATATTCCATAAGCACGCAATTTGACTACGAGCCGCTTGTGAGGTACAGTGCCAAAAGCCTTTTGGAAATCTAGAAATACGGAATCAATTTTAAATCCTTGTCAATAACACTCACCACTTAGTGTTAGTACATAGCTAGTTGTGTTTTACGAGAATAATCTTTGCTAAATCCGTATTGGTTGCGTGTAAATAGACAGTTCTGTTCGAGATAATTCGTAACGATCGAACACAATACAGGGTGTTACAAAAAGGTACGGCCAAACTTTCAGCAAACATTCCTCACACACAAAGAAAGAAAATATGTTATGTGGACATGTGTCCGGAAACGCTTACTTTCCATGTTAGAGCTCATTTTATTACTTTTCTTCAAATCACATAAATCATGGAATGGAAACACACAGCGACACAACGTACCAGCGTGACTTCAAACACTTTATAACAGGAAATGTTCAAAATGTTCTCCGTTAGCGACGATACATGCATCCACCCTCCGTCGCATGGGATCCCTGATGCGCTGATGCAGCCCTGCAGAATGGAGTACTGTATCACAGCCGTCCACAATACGAGCACGAAGAGTCTCTACATTTGGTACTGGGGTTGCGTAGACAAGAGCTTTCAAATGCCTCCATAAATGAAAGTCAAGAGGGTTGAGGTCAGGAGAGCGTGGAGGCCACGGAATTGGTTCGCCTCTACCAATCCATCGGTCACCGAATCTGCTGTTGAGAAGCGTACCAACACTTCGACTGAAATGTACAGGAGCTCCATCGTGCATGAACCACATGTTGTGTCGTACTTGTAAAGGCACATGTTGTAGCAGCACAGGTAGAGTATCCCGTATGAAATCATGATAACGTGCTCCATTGAGCGTAAGTGGAAGAGCATACTGACGAAACTAAAATGAGCTCTAACATGGAAATTAAGCGTTTCCGGACACTTGTCCACATAACATATTTTCTTTCTTTGTGTGTGAGGAATGTTTCCTGAAAGTCTGGCCGTACCTTTTTGTAACACCCTGTATATGTTCCAAACTCCTGCTGTATATCAGTGGTTGTTGTTGTTGTGGTCTTCAGTCCTGAGAATGGTTTGATGCAGCTCTCCATGCTACTCTATCCTGTGCAAGCTTCATCATCTCCCAGTACCTACTGCAGCCTACATCGTTCTGAATCTGCTTAGTGTATTCATCTCTTGGTCTTCCTTTACGATTTTTACCCTCCACGCTGCCCTCCAGTACTAAATTGGTGATCCCTTGATGCCTCAGAACATGTCCTACCAACCGATCCCTTCTTCTATCAAGTTGTGCCACAAACTGCTGGTTAGACACTGGACTCGCATTCGGGAGGACGACGGTTCAATCCCGCGTCCGGCCATCCTGATTTAGGTTTTCCGTGATTTCCCTAAATCACTCCAGGCAAATGCCGGGATGGTTCCTCTGAAAGGGCACGGCCGACTTCCTTCCCAATCCTTCCCTAATTCGATGAGACCGATGACCACGTTGTCTGGTCTCCTTCCCCAAAACCAACCAACCAACCAACCAACCACAAACTGCTCTTCTCCCCAATTCTATTCAATACCTCCTCATTAGTTATGTGATCTACCCATCTAATCTTCAGCATTCTCCTGTAGCACCACATTTCGAAAGCTTCTATTCTCTTTTTGTCTAAACTATTTATCGCCCACGTTTCACTTCCATGCATGGCTACACTCCATACAAATACTTTCAGAAAAGACTTCCTAACACTTAAATCAATACTCGATCTCAACAAATTTCTCTTCTTCAGAAACGCTTTCCTTGCCATTGCCAGTCTACATTTTATATCCTCTCTACTTCAACCATCATCAGTTATTTTGCTCCCCAAATAGCAAAACTCCCTTACTACTTTAAGTGTCTCATTTCCTAATCTAATTCCCTCAGCATCACCCGACTTAATTCGGCTACGTTCCATTATCCCGTTTTGCTTTTGTTGGTGTTCATCTTATACCCTCCGTTCATGACACTGTCCATTCCGTTCAGCTGCTCTTCCTAGTCCTTTGCTGTCTCTGACAGAATTACAATGTCATCGGCGAACCTCAAAGTTTTTATTTCTTCTCCATGGATTTTAATACCTACTCCGAATTTTTCTTTTGTTTCCTTTACCGCTTGCTCAATATACAGATTGAATAACATTGGGGAGAGGCTACAACCCTGTCTCACTCCCTTCCCAACCACTGCTTCCCTTTCATGTCTCTCGACTCTTATAAATGCCATCTGGTTTCTGTACAAATTGTAAATACCCTTTCGCTCCCTGTATTTTACCCCTGCCACCTTCAGAATTTGAAAGAGAGTATTCCAGTCAACATTGTCAAAAGCTTTCTCTAAGTCTACAAATGCTAGAAACGTAGGTTTGCCCTCCCTTAATCTTTCTTCTAAGATAAGTCGTAGGGTCAGTATTGCCTCACGTGTTCCAACATTTCTACGGAATCCAAACTGATCTTCCCCGAGGTCGGCTTCTACCAGTTTTTCCATTCATCTGTACAGAATTCGCGTTAGTATTTTGCAACCGTAACTTATTAAAACAATAGTTCGGTAATTTTCACATCTGCCAACACCTGCTTTCTTTGGGATTGGAATTATTATATTCTTCTTGAAGTCTGAGGGTATTTCGCCTGTCTCATACATCTTGCTCACCAGATGGTAGAGTTTTATCAGGACTGGCTCTCCCAAGGCCGTCAGTAGTTCTAATGGAATGTTGTCTACTCCCGGGGCGTTGTTTCGACTTCGGTCTTTCAGTGCTCTGTCAAACTCTTCACGCAGTATCATATCTCCCATTTCATCTCCATCTTCCTCCTCTTCCATTTCCATAATATTGTCCTCAAGAACATCGCCCCTGTATAGACCCTCTACATACTCCTTCCACCTTTCTGCTTTCCCTTCTTTGCTTAGAACTGGGTTTCCATCTGAGCTCTTGATATTCATGCAAGTGTTTCTCCTTTCTCCAAAGGTCTCTTTAATTTTTCTGTAGGCAGTATCTATCTTACCCCTCGTGAGATAAGCCTCTACATCCTTACATTTGTCCTCTAGCCATTCCTGCTTAGCCATTTTGCACTTCCATTTTTGAGACGTTTGTTTTCATTTTTGCCTGCTTCACTTACTGCATTTTTGAATTTTCTCCTTTCATCAATTAAATTCAGTATCTCTTCTGTTACCCAAGGATTTCTACTAGACCTTGTCTTTTTACCTACTTGATCCTCTGCTGCCTTCACTATTTCTTTCCTCAAAGGTACCCATTCTTCTTCTACTATATTTCTTTCCCCCATTCGTTACAATTGTTCCCTTATGCTCTCCCTGAAACTCTGTACAACCTCTGATTGTCAGTTTATCCAGGTCCCATCTAGCCCTAGAAATGTCTTACAGTTTAAAATCTGGTTCCTAAATCTCTGTTTTACCATCTATCTGATACCTTCTAGTATCTTCTGGGTTCTTCCATGTATACAACCTTCTTTCATGATTCTTGAACCATGTGTTGGCTATGATTAAGTTATGCTCTGTGCAAAATTCTACCAGGCGGCTTCCTCTTTCATTTCTTAGCCCCAAGCCATATTCACCTACTACGTTTCCTTCTCTCCCTTTTCCTACTCTCGAATTCCAGTCACCCATGACTATTAAATTTTCGTCTCCCTTCACTACCTGAATAATTTCTTTTATCTCATCATACATTTCATCAATTGCTTCATCATCTGCAAAGCTACTTGGCATATAAACGTTTACTACTGTAATAGGGGTAGGCTTCGTGTCTATCTTGGCCACAATAATCCTGTTTGTAGTAGCTTACCCGCACTGCTATTTTTTAATCATTATAAAAACTACTCCTGCATTGCCCCTGTTTGGTTTTGTATTTATAACCCTGTATTCACCCGACCAAAAGTGTTGTTCCTCCTGCCACCGAACTTCACTAATTCCTACTATAACTTTAAGCTAACCATTTCCCTTTTTAAATTTTCTAACCTACTTGCCCGATTAAGGGATCTGACATTCCACGCTCCGATCCGTAGAACGCCAGTTTTCTTTCTCCTGATAACGACGTCCTCTCGAGTAGTCCCCGCCCGGAGATCCGAATGGGGGACTAAGGGACACAAAACCATTGACTCTTCACATGCCAGAAGTATAAGTTTTGGGGCCTACCAAGCACGCTTTTGAGAAATGTATAGCGTAATGCTTCTAGTTCCGTCAGTTGAATTTTATCGCTATACGAGGGTTATCCGGAAACTAAGGTTAGGTGGCAGTAGCTTTAGCACACAATGTCAGCGGGGGAAGCTGGAAGCCAGAGGAAGGCACGAGCATTCTCAGCGAGGAGCAGCTGTGGCGACTGTGACAAATGGGCCTTCTCATTCTGGCTCCCGCCAAGTGCGCGCTGTAAATTCTCAGGGCGTGAATGCCGCTCCGATTCATCGCGAAATTGTTTCAGTTTATGCAGAGGTCGTAATGTGAAGGCAGCATGTGACGAAAGGCGTACGGAATTTCAATTTCGGAAGGACGAAAATTCACGATGAAGAGAGAAGCTCAAGCGTGCCCATACTCTCTCGTGGTTCCCTTTTTAGGTACTCCACGTCGACGTCTGCTCGTAGATACATATCGTCGGTAGGTTTTCCGGATTTACTTCCCGACGTGGCAGCGACGACTCTCCGATGAGGTGCGGGCCTCGTGTTTTGCTATTACTGCGAGTCTTGTAAATATCGCTTTTATTTAGTAATTTCCCCGGCTAAAACTCTCCCCTATTACGATTAAGACAGCCTGCGTCACCTTTCGGAGGGAGTGGGGACGTCAAAGAGTCACAAAAGTTCATATTAAGCAGTCCGTGAAACACGTAAACGTTCACTTCGGTTAGCATCTTACACTTTCCGCTAGACGGTGCTGACTTACTGCTGAATAGCTTTGGTTCCGTAAAACCTTCACTGATTAGTCCTAGGTAAATGAAATAAGTACAGCACTCTTGTATTTCACTTTCACTCTATATTTAAGGATTAAGATGGTGATGGATGATGGTCTATTTAAAAGGTTCCTAGCCTGGAGGAATCTTAATAGTCCGCAAATGCCGATATGCACGCGCTCTACGTCCAGATTCGCAACTAACGGCACACGACACTTTCAAAAGTCCACACGTTAATATCTGAATACCGGTACCTCTGAATTCACTCGTATCAGCAGATAATTTTAGTTTCTGTCGTCTATATGCCCGTAAAGTTCCAATCTAGCACTAAAGCCCTTAATACTCGTTTGCTACCGACAGTCAGAGATCACTCACTCACTGTATAACTCCGGCGTCATCTGCCAGGGTAAGCAGCGTAGCTGCTGTTCCTGCATGGACCTCTCTTTTGTATTTGGTGCCCTAACTACTCGGATTGTCCTCAGGATTGTCTCGACGGCATAATACGTCTAAGAAATCCGGATTGTCAGAGATCGTACACTGCATCACTTTTAATGTCCGTAATATTCTAACAGTTTACCGTGAATCTTAACACGACAAAGTCCAATCTAATTATTGTCCCGCTGACTGACACGGGCTCCCCGCCCTTTAACGAAACAATCGAGGAAAAAAGGCGGCAATAATGACGATCAGGCGTTTGTATAGGTTTTTCGTCGCAAGAGTTCAACGTCACTGCCTTCTCCATGACGAACCTTCCGTGACTTTGCTGTACTTGGACGTTGAAATACTTGCTGATATACTATAATTTTGATCTGCAATTACCGAATTCTGATTCTGCACTATTGTCTCCTCTAAAAATTTTGAATTATTCTTTCTATAGCTTTTATCACTGTAAACTGAACCGAGGTGTTACAAAGCGGAAGGCCGTCTGTTTTGACCGACGGCGTGGTGCAGAAAACTGAAGACCATCCCCTCTCTGATCGCCGTTGGACACTGACGACCTGGATCCAGTTTGTCCAGACATTCCGCGAAGTGTTGCTCACGAAATGATAACTGATCGACCAAATTATCTGAAGCTGTGTGCGCGCGCTGGGTGCCACGACGCTTACCGAAACACAGGAAACGAGCAGAGGTAGTGCCGCTCGCGAATCTCTCGACCGTTTCAAAGACTGAAGACGAGGCTTTTCTCAACTCTGAAGTGACAAGATGTGAAATTGGGATTTTCGCCGTACCTCAGAGAGCAAACGACAATTAATGCAGTGCCGCCATACTCGTGCTCCTTCGGGCAAAAAATTCAAAACTCAGCGAACAGCGAGGAAAATTTTCAGAGCCGTACAAAAAAACGTCGCCGGATGGTGACAACGGGAGTCCTTCACGACAAGGCGCGTCCGCACAACGCTGATGGAACGAGAGTTGTCGACTCTGTTTGGTTGGGATGTTATAAAACACCCCTCTCACAGCCCCGATCGTGGACCTAGTGACTATCATCTGTTCACTGAATTGAAGGAACACCTTCGTAGAAAACACTATCCCGACGACGACGAGGTGAAAACCGAAGAACTGGCTGAAAAAGGAGGCGACAGAAGTCTATGACACACGAATCAAAAATTCCAGCGATGAGAAAATGTATTGTGGAAAAATAATGCAAGACCTATACTACAATGCGTGATTTTATTAAAATAAATTCATTTTTCGTGCTCGAAAAAATTCTCGCAACCTTACTTTCCGGATTAGCCTGTCTCGCTAGTCAGACAAACTTGTGGCCATTCGCGCCACCTTTTTCTACTCAACTGTTTTCTTCATAACTTCACTATTAGACGAAGTTACAGTCTCAGCGCAAACATGCCTTTAATTAACTTTCTTCTCTCGATCCTTTCGTTCCTTTCTTGCCGTAACTTCACGGGATTGGCACGTTAATAGTCGGGTGTGCCACTGACAGTGTTGGAGAGTGGCCAGACCATTCCCCACGGAGGACTGGATTTGTGTACCCCATCTGTTTGCGTGTAGTGTTATCGCATGGCACAGTATAAGAACGTTTTGTAGAAGTTTGAGAATCGTCTAACTCGAGGGAGACGTGGGACCGAGGTCGGTATTCACGTAGTGGGGGATGTGGAAAACTGCCTAAAACCCTGGTCGGCACACCGACGCTCGTAGTTTGTCCATGCTGCTCCGTAATATACTGACGAGACTGAAGTCGTGCGCTAACGATATGCACACACACTACTGGCCATTAAAATTGCTACACCAAGAAGAAATGCAGATGATAAACGGGTATTCATTAGACACATATATTGTACTAGAACTGACACGTGATTACATGGTCACGCAATTTGTGTGCATAGATCCAGAACAACCACCTCTGGCCGTAATAACGGCCTAGATACGCCTGGCCGTTGAGTCAAACACAGCTGGGATGGCGTGTACAGGTACAGCTGCCCACGCAGCTTCAACACGATACCACAGTTCATGAAGAGTACTGACTGGCGTATTGTGACGAGCCAGTTGCTCTGCCACCATTGACCAGACGTTTTCAATTGGTGAGAGATCTGGAGAATAACACGGATGCGACCATCACGATGCCGTAAACAGAACCTGGATTCATCCGAAAAAATGACGTTTGGCCATTCCTGCACCCAGGTTCGTCGTCGAGTACACCATCGCAGGCGCTCCTGTCTGTGATGCAATGTCAAGGGTAACCGCAGCCACGGTCTCCGAGCTGATAGTCCGTGCTGCTGCAAACGTCGAACTGTTTGTGCTGATGGTTGTCGTCTTGCAAACGTCCCCATCTGTTGACTCAGTGATCGAGACGTGGCTGCACGTTCCGTTACAGCCATGCGGATAAGATGCCTGTCATCTCGACTGATAGTGACACGAGGCCGTTGGGATCCAGCACGGCGTTCCGTATTATCCTCCTGAACCCACCGATTCGATATTCTGCTAAGAGTCATCGGATCTCGACCGACACGACCAGCAATGTCGCGATACGATAAACCGCAATCGCGATAGGCTACAATCCGACCTTTATCAAAGTCGGAAACGTGACGGTACGCATCTCTCCTCCTTACACGAGGCACCACAGCAACGTTTCACCAGGCAACGCCGGTCAACTGCTGCTTGTGTACGAGAAATCGGTTGGAAACTTTCCTCATGTCAGCACGTTGTAGGTGTCGCCACCGGCGCCAACCGTGCTCTGAAAAGCTAATCATTTGCATATCACAGCATCTTCTTCGTGTCGGTTAAATTTCGCGTCTGTAGCACCTGATCTTCGTGGTGTAGCCATTTTAACGGCCAGCAGTGTATACGGACGGCGGTAGTATCGCGTACACAAGGCATTGGCGGAGCTGACATTTGCACTCGGGCGATCGGTGTGGAAAGCCTACCGACACGGTTATGCCCGCAAGACTGGTATTGACACACTCTGAAGAGTACGGCAGTAGCAGTTGGAGCTAGGCGCACGGGGCATTCCATTTCGGAAATCGTCAGGGAATTCAGTATTCCGAGATCCGCAGTGTCGAGGGCGTGTCGAGAATACCAAATTTCGGGCATTTCCACTCACCGCGGACAACGCAGTTAACGACCGAGATCGGCGGCGTTTCCGTAGTCAGTGCTTACCGACGGGCGACACTGCGAGGAATAACCGCAGAAAAGGATGTGGGCCGTACGACGAACGTATCCGTTAGGGCAGTGAGGCCGAATCTGGCGTTAGTGAGGTACGGTAGCAGACGGCACGACATCGTCTGCAGCAGCTCTGGTGGAGTCGCGACCGCGTGAGCTGGACCCTGGACGGCTGGGAAACCGCCGTCTCTGCAGTCGGTACGAGATGACGGTAAGGTCCGAGTGTGGCGCAGACCGCACCGAGTTACGAGCCCGGGTTGTCGAGAAGGCACTGTGCGAGCTGCCGGTGGCTCCACAACGGTGTGGAACGGACCGGGTGCCTCTGTCCGACTGGACGGTTCGTTTACCAGATACAGTTATGTTCGGCAACTCGGGGATCACTTGCAGCCATTCGTGGATTTCGTGTTCCCCAAACGACGGAGGAAGTTTTATCGACGATCGTGCGCTACGTCACCGGGCCCCAATTGTTTGCGACTGGTTCTCGACAGTCGGAGCGGACGGTTTGGCCTCCCCGATTGCACGATAAGAATCACATCGAACATTTGTGACGTATTCGGAAAGTCGATTAGTGCAACACTTTGCCAGTTACGGACGGCTACAGACACAGCACGGCGCTCTATGTCTGCAGGGGACTTCCAGAGACTCGTTAACTCCACGTCACAGTGAGTTGCTTCGTGACTTCCGTCACCTCAGTGTATTTCCAGCTCGAATAACCGTTCTCGAGACACTGCACAACGTTTAAGTGTTTATTAAAAATATCTTTATCCTTTGCTACTACCTCGAGTTCTGTTACATAAATGAAAACGTATTTAAATAAAGTTCTCATCAATATTAGCTGTCCTGCAAACAGAAGAGAAATGTCAGGAAAAAATGTCCGTCAAAAACGTAACGCATTTGTAAGATGTTTGTCACACGAGGTAGATAAGGAAAAAGGTGGCATTGTTACGTGTGCGTGTATGACAAACTTTATTCCACAAAACAGGAATTTAGTTGCGAACTACTGTCGTTAATCTAGTTACGAGGTCTGCCAGTGTCTCGCATTGGCAAAGCTCGTCCGAGCGCTTCTCTTACTGCTGCAATTCGTTTGTTGAGCTGCGTCTACAGGGACTGTAAAGATTACGTATTGCTGCCACAGCAGAGCGGCCGCCAAATGGACGACAGCGAGCTAGTGGAGCCAGGGAGAGCGGCTCGCATTCCACGAGGGAAAAAAAGTTAGCAACACAGAGAAATCGGGCTAGTGGACGCGTCGTCTTTTACCTGAAATGCTTCTCAGACTTTACCTCGTGAACTGATGCTGGACACACACTACTCCCAGAACGCTGAATCGCGATATTGAATACATCGTCTGAAGCTAATTTGGCCGAGAACGGGTAAGAGCAGTACCACACCCTCCAGTTCTGGCCGCTGGCGATTCGTACCTCCATAATGTGTACGCTTACTTCTCACCGATGCTCTCTTCGTAGCACGAGTTTGCAACGTTTCAGTGGGAACTTGTAGGAAGTCATTACATTAGTTTCAAATAAAAATCAGGTGTGTGTGTTCACCAGTACAGTCATAAAACTACGAACTTTGTGCAGTTACGGAACGTGTGAAAAGTAATGTATAGGAAGACTGTAAAAAAGAAGAAGGAAAAAAAAGCTAGTTACTGTTCGTGAACAAGCAAACACACCTGATGAAGCTTCCGAGACGTTTAGGAGTCTCGAGAACGTATGTAAGCCCACATTACAATTATGGTCAACCAGAGCAGATCTTCTAAGACGGTAACAGTGAGGATCTACCTATCCAGATTTCGACTTGTAGAAGCAAACCGCCAACAAATATCTCAATTACCTCTCAAGTTGTACGGATCGAGCATACAATAATATAAAATATAATAACTTGAGAAGTAATTGAGATAGTTATTGACAGTATGTTTCTAAAAGTAAGGTAACTCAAAACTTTTTTTTTTTTAGACGTCTAATACACCTCTACCCATGCGCATCAGTAGCAGAGCGACAGACATCTGTTCTACGTCTCTGCAAATCTTTTGCAGTACTGTAGGCGTAACATTTCCGATAACTCCACGATTGCGATAGTGCAGATTTGGAAGACCACGAACTGGTGCCTGCTGCACTTTATTCTCGATAAGCCGTCACAGAAAAATATCGAGTTGCATAATGTCTGGGCTTCTGGAGGGGAGGGGGCAAGCAACCGACGGACTAACTCTCCCAGTCCAGCAATTTGAGAACTTCTGATGCGACAAAAATATACGCAAAATGGCACGGAGCTTCATATTGTTGAAAGATTACATCGCGAGGAAGTTGCGGCACAGCATACAGCTCCGACACGTGTACGTACGTTGTCGCATTAACTGTAGACTCGGCGAAGAAGAATGAACCCGTAACCCTGTCCTTCGACAATCCACACGACATATTCACTTTCGTATAGGAGAGTCAGTTTGCACTCTGTCCCTCCGGGGGAGGGGATGTTCAGTTCCCCACGAGCGGTAGGCGTGTGCTGGAAGTGTGGAAGGAAGCCTCGTGCGATAAGCAGACGAGATCGACGAATGCCTTATTTCCACCCAGTTTTGCCACAACTGTCTCCGCGAGCGCCTCGAATGGCGGCCTGTGCTCGCGAAGAAGCTGCAGTTTCTGCGCCCGTGGGCGCAACCTTTTATGGACGACATCTTTCACTAACTGCCTACTCGCTTCTAGGATCGACTCGCGAGGGATCCTCTGGAAGGTCGTTCGCATTATTCGGCAGTAGCCTCTGGGAGTCCGTGCTCGGCACGGCGGGTCGCCATCGAAAGCAACTGCCAGCTTCCCGAAGCCTCCCGATTGTTGCACGAGTGGGGACATCGACACTCTGTCGCAGTCCGTACGTCGAGAACGACGTTGTGCCAGTGTACGAGACTTTAGCTCCGGGAGATAAACTTCTGCTGTGGAGTCCGCACGGCTATTGACGCGCGTTTACGCTAACAAAGCAGTTACGCGCAAGCGCACGCCGTACCCACAGCAAACACAGAAAACATACTTGTAGAAGCAAACCGCCAACAAATATCTCAATTACCTCTCAAGTTATTACACTCTACACTGAAGAACCGAAGAAAGTGAGACACATGACACTGCGAGCACGCAGAAGTGCCGCAACACGACGTGACACGGACTCGACTAGTGTCTGAAGCAGTGCTGGAGGGAACTGACACCACGAATCCTGCAGGACTGACCGTAAATCCGTAATAGCACGAGGGAGTGGAGGTGTCTTCTGAAAGGCACGTTGCAAGGTATCCCAGATATGCCGAATAATGTTCACGTCTGGGGAGTTTGGTGGACAGCGGAAGCGTTTAAACTCAGAAACGTTTTCCTGGAGCCACTCTGTAGCAATTCTGGACGTGTGGAGTGCCATATTGTCCTCCTAGAACTGCCCGAGTCCCTCGGAATGCACAGTGGACACGGATGGATGCAGGTAATGAGACAAGATGCTTAGGTACGTGTCACCAGTCAGAGTCGTACCTAGACGTAACCAACTCCACACGCCCCACACCATTACAGAGCCTGCAGCAGCTCGAACAGTCCCCTGCTGACATGTAGCGTCGACGGATTCGTGAAGTTGTCTCCGTACCCGTACACGTACATCCGCTGCATACAATTTGAAACGAGACGTGTCCGATCAGGCAACATGTTTTCAGTCATCAACAGTCCAATGTCGGTGTTGACGAGACTTGGCGAGACGTAAAGCGTCGTGTCGTGCAGTCGTCGAGGGTACTCGGTTCCGAAAGGCCATATCGATGATGTTTCGTTGACACTTGTTGATGGCCCAGCACTGAAACGTGCAGCAATTTCCGGAAGGGTTGCACTTCTGTCACGTCGAACGACTCTTCAGGCGTCGTCGGTCCCGTTCTTGCAGGATCTTTTTCCGGCCGCAGCGATGTCGGAGATTTGACGTTTTACCGGATTCCTGATATTCACAGTACGCTCGTTAAGCGGTCGTACGGGAAAATCCCCACTTCATCGCTACCTCGGAGAGGCTGTGTCCCATCACTCGTGCGCTGACTATAACACCACGTTCAAACTCACTTAAATCTTGATAACCTTCCATTGTAGCAGCAGTAAGCGATCTAACTGCGTCAGACACTTGTCGTCTTATATAGCCGTTGCAGGCCACAGCGCCGTATTATGCCTGATTACATACCTCTGCATTTGAATAAGGATGCCTAATCCAGTTTCTCTGGCGATTGAGTGCGTATTAAGAAATAATACATGTTTATAGAAACATCTAAAGAGTATAGACCAATGTCAAACATCAGTTTGTATCCAGAATGAAATTTTCACTATACAGCAGAGTTGGCGCTCATACGAAACTTCCTCGCCGATTAAAACTGTGTGCTGGACCGAGATTCAAACTCGGGACCTTTGCTTTTGGCAGTAGCTCAGTTGGTAAATCAGTGTCTGGGTCCGGTACATTATTTATCTGCCAGGAAGATACGTTAACCTTTTCATTCGTCAGAAAATTAATTTGTCTTTAAATCTTAAGGTGTCGCTTTAACGCAGTGAAAGCGTTATTTCTGCTTACGTACGAGGACGTATCAAATATGAACTGGAATTTAGATCTGTGCGCTGTGGTAGCGGACGGAAAATGGCGGGACCTCGACAGGAAGTTGGTGGGGGTGTGTGTGGAGTAGGACTGCGATGCTGCAGTCGGGGTGAAGCGACCGTCCGAATCGGGCTACCACGTGTGAGCTAGTGCTACCCGAGTTTCTCACGAGAGAAGCCACGAAGCCTGCGGAAATTTTGAGGCGGCTCCTCGTGAAGTTTGCGGGAGAAACCCTGTGGACGACCAAAGAGTAGTAGTGGCACGAAACATTTGTGGCGTACGCCACCGAAGACGACCACCGACAAGGAATCACATCAGACAGCATTCGCGCCGTACAGGACTTTCTGTGAAAGGTCGGCGCGTAATCCTTTGCGAAATTGCTTCGACAGTAGGGATAAGCTGCGGAAGCGCTCGAGGCGTGGCCACCGATGACGAGCTGCGGGAAGCCGCGACTCCTGCACGGCCGCGCTCTGCCTCATTAGCGAGGGAAAGGCGGGGCCGAGGCCGTCAGGGCACTGCGGGCCGTCCTGCGCAGTGTCCACATTTGTCACCGTGCGACCACCACAGGTTTGCAGCGCTGAAAGAAGAACGGCAACGAAATGTTTCCAATCCGATGGAAGAAATGCGAAGCAAAGTCCGGAGACTTGTGTTTTCGTAGATTAAATCAAGTTTACAAAAATAATCGAGTTCATTTTTGACCTCCGTTCGTACAAAAATTAAATAAATAAATAACAGCACGTAGGAATTATTCGAACGGGACGGAAATCGGTAGGTGTGATGATATCTACAACCGAACAGACGATTACAGTTTCAGAAAAAGTGGATCATTTATTGGAGAGAAGCAGCTTCATAAAATGAGAAAGTGAACGACGCACTGGTCCACCTCTGGCCCTGCTGCAAGCAACTTTTCAACTTGGCATTCATCGATACAGTCGTCGGATTTCCTGCTACGGTATAGTGTGCCAAATTTTATCCAACTGGCGCGTTAGATCGTCAAAATCCCGAGCTGTTGGCGGATCGGCTTGCTCAATTTGTGAAGCTGTTAGTCTCGAATAAATGGACCAATTTTTCTGAAATTTTAATCGTTTCTTTGCCTGCACGTGCACATCGCGTGTACCGATTTCCGTCCGGTGCGTCCATTTTTTGTTTCAAAATGTGCCACGTCTTAAAGGTACCTTTACAAAAATATTTACCGAATAACTATAAAATGTTTAAGCTTTTAAGCCTCGCTGAGTTACTATCACTTTTATTTCTCGGACGAGAGACATTTCCAAAGTTACTAATCGGTTAAATGAAAAATGGCACCTCTGGAATCCTGCCCTCTCACCACCTCACCCTCCCATTAGACAAATTTCTGCGGACTCCCACGGATAGTGCAGTTTGTTTATTCAGTCCTAGTTCAGTGTGGCCACATGTTCTCGGATTCCGCTCCCCCTAGAACTGAATCGGTACAGGTGTCTGGAACTGGAGTTGCACGTATGTTGACTCGTCTCGCTGGCAGCTCGGGATGTCAGGTCGTACTGTGTCACTGGGTCGTTATTCCTCGATGCTCCGTTTCTCCTCTGGAATATGCAATCTGTAGCAGCGAGTGTCATTTTTATAGGACCTCTTAACGGCGCTGTGTACTGCCGTACGGAACAAGCGTTAACCTGTTCAGGGTGAGCAGAGTGTCCGGGCACTGGTTGACGGGAGTATCTGCTGCGATGGAAGTCTAAGGGCTGCTTAGCCTCCGACTCGTATCCACTCGCTTCCGGACGCTAACAATTTTAGCTTTGAATGTTTTGAGCAAGCAGTAGCTTATCTTCGTGGAACGTATCTACAGGGTGAAAAGTATTTAAACCGACAAACTCTGGGAGGTTGTAGGGGACATCGAAACAAATATTTTTCCCTAACGTCATTTTTTCCTGAAATCCTGCAAGTATAGACTTTCCTACATGTCAGGAACACGACAGCCCACTATGTTTTTAATAGCAAGACAAGATCTAGTTATCAGCCAACAGTGGGGTATACAAAATCACCTGTTTTACATTGGTCAGTCAGGCAGAGACCTATCAACTAGGCTGGCTGAACAAGAACGCAGCCGGAGGTTGCAGAATTCTGCCTCTGCATTTGCTGAGCATGTACTGAGCGAGGGTCACAACTACCAGCCAATGTCCCGTGTACTTCACTTGTTCATTACTTCCCACACTCTCTCTTCCTACATATTCCCATTTTCCTGTATTCATTAAGTTGTTTTGTTTTGTTGAAGTTGTCTTTGTATTCCACATACACTGTAGTTTCAGTAGTTAAGGCTTTCTTTAACTGGTACTTTTATTACTGTCCATGTTGAACACCTCTTCTAGCTGTCTCATCAAATACTGTTCATATTTTACTATGCTCAATTATTTAATGAAAACTGTTACACAGCCACTGCTTTGATTATAATGTAAATGTTAAAATGCAGTACCACCACACTCTCAAACTGTAGGTTCCCTCAAACACCTCCATTTTCCTGCATTTATTTATTTCTGTTTATCTTATTGACATTGCTTAAGTTCCTTGTGTATTCTGTATCTACATTGATAACGGTCTCTTCTTTTAATTTGTTGTGTATCACTCTCCATGTTTTGTACCTCCTGATGCAGCCTTGTCTAGTACTAATTTTATTTTATTTTATTAGTTTTGTTTATTAATAGAAACTGTTAACGTAGGCATGCTATTCCTATTTTGTGCGAAAGGTTTTCCTGTCTACTCCACTGTTATTTATGTACTGTTCAGTACATAAATGTTACTTACTGTATGTTTCTACTTCAGTCTAGATGTGTTACTTCTCTTCCAATGTTGTCAGCTAACATTTAACTTCTTTCGTGATAATACTCAGTAAAAGTCTGAAGATGGCCTTGTAAGCCGAAAACCGGTTAACGAGAAAAGTAGTATTGTAGAACAAAAGCAAACTGGTGCTTTTCATTTATTGTTTCCCTAAGAGTTATATCCTCAATTCCACAGACAAGATGCTAAGGTTATTGCTATGTTTGCTTCGGCATATTTGAGCATACCTTTTTTTCCATCATGAAAATCCGATGCGAAGTCCCGTGGACGTTTAATAGATTTTCATCCGTGTAACGCCATGCGTTTGGCTGGATCGTCAACCGTATCTCCACATATGCTACATATCGTAAAATCGAAACTTTAACAAATTTACGAACGTCACAATATAATATGTAATGCACGTAAATAAAATGTGTAATCCTGCTCGTCGATTTAACAGTATTTAGAGTTTCTAGTTAATTATGTAATAAATGATACGTGTTACCAACCGGACACAATGGGAAGGACCAGGCCCCTTTGCTTTTTCTTTTATCACTCATTTCTTACATCAGAGAAACACACATTTTAAGACTAAATTTAACTACATGAAATATTGCTCCTAGTAAAGGTTAACATAAGCAGTGACAAAACTTGGGTTGGGTTGTTTTGCGGAAGGAGACCAGACGGCGAGGTCATCGGTCTCATCGGATCAGGGAAGGAAGTAGACCGTGCCCTTTGAAAGGAACCATCCCGGCATTTGCCTGGAGCGATTTAGGGAAATCACGGAAAACCTAAATCAGGATGGCCGGACGCGGGATTGAACCGTCGTCCTCCCGAATGCGAGTCCAGTGTCTAACAACGGCGCCACCTCGCTCGGTAGGGGTTTCTGCTGGCTACAAATTTTAAGGAGGCAATGTAAGGTTCATATCAATTTAGCTCAAACACGTAGCTAGTGATTGAATCACGACACAGACACTTTAACAATTTCGGCAACAAACAAATAGCGTGAATTTGTACTCACAGTAACCAACTAATCAACAGCCTTGCCATTGAATAAGTAGTAGGCCATTTGGAACGAATTAGCAACACCCCGCAACTAGGGGAGTTAATACCGACAGTCTTTAAATGTCTTGCTCCCCATTAAATAAACAAACTTACAGTGATTAAATGAATAACAAATCAAACACACTACGCTCCACACAAACTCTTCTGTGGAAGCCAAGCCAAAATGAAGATTCCATTACCTGACTAGCTTTGAAGTCACACTAAAGCTCATCTCTGTGTTCCCAGACGCACATGGGGCAAACTTATACAAGACAAGATTTTGAAGGGAGCACATCAGTAAAACCGGTAGCGGAGCTAAGTCGCGCCACTGAAAATTAAGGTACCAGACAGGGGCACAAGGTGGTATACAATGAGGTTGCCTTAGTGCTGTACTGCGCTCCAGCATATTAATTCAAACGGCCAATTCAAAATTAAGTACACATAAACCAGCATTAATTAACGAGGAGTGACACCAGGTCGGTCGAAGGGATGACAACACTTAATTGAAAAGACGAATGCCGGAAGGGGCAGTAACATCAAACACCTTCTCTGAGTTTTAACCAGCCGGCCGAAGTGGCCGTGCGGTTCTAGGCGCTGCAGTCTGGAACCGCGAGACCGCTACGGTCGCAGGTTCGAATCCTGCCTCGGGCATGGATGTGTGTGATGTCCTTAGGTTAGTTAGGTTTAAGTAGTTCCAAGTTCTAGGGGACTAATGACCTCAGAAGTTGAGTCCCATAGTGCTCAGAGCCATTTGAGTTTTAACCAGGAGTCACTTCCCGCTATACAAGTAAACATTTAACCAAGCACAAGGAAGGAATACCAAAGAGAAAATTCAAATAAAACCCCCAAAAGATTATAAAGGACAGGCAACCCTAACTATTTAAATTTAAAAGAATTAGCTCTCCCCAAAGGCAGTGTAAACGCGAATGCCACACTTAAGAGGCCACCAAAATTGGTTACATTTGCTCCTTTTCTTTAAAGAAACACAAGCCTGCTTAACATGTCCTGGACGTCCGGTATGGCTCGTGTAGGATACACCCAAGTTAGGCGGTCACAAGGCACGGCGAGCAAAATCAGGAGAGCAGACAGGGAGGGAGGCAGGCAGCCAACACGTATCCTCCGTGCTGAACCGGCAGACGGCGGACAACCGACTCCACATACACGTGGCTGCTTCCCACCTCGTACCTCGCGGCGTCTCAGGAGGTCGCCCGAGCAAACGTCGACTGCCATTCGCCCCGCGAATGCGGAAAACGACACCGAGGCAAGCAAAGATAAGAAACATCGAAGGATCGATGAAATGAAATGACCGTATGGCATTGTCGGCCGGGAGGCCCCATGCGGGGAAGTTCGGCCGCCGTATTGCAAGTCCTTTTTAGTTGCCGCCACTTCGGCGACTTGCGAGTCAATTATGACGAAATGATGATGAAGAACACACAACACTCAGTCATCACGAGGCAGAGAAAATCCCTGACCCCGCCGGGACCCCGTGCGCTGGAAGCGAGAACGCTACCGCAAGACCACGAGCTGCGGACGAAGGATCGATAATGGACATCTGAGAGACTGGCGAGCCAGTAACGAGCGCCAGGGCTCAAACTTTATGGTTCTTGCAGGACGATAAGAAGTTGAACACGAACACACTAGTGCAGGTACCCTCACACTTTGCCCGCAGCCTCCGCCTCTCTCGCGCACCTGCTCCGAGTAGCCGGACCGCTGCTCACTCTCGGCTACGGCTCCACGACACGTCCGGGCCTCACGTACACGCACTCAATACAGCGTCGTCTGCTAGCTACAGGCCACTACACCATTCCCATTTCCTACACCAACTTGCATCATTTTAATAGAGACTGAGGTGACAGAAGTCACGGGGTAACTACCGACATCGTGTCGGGCCTACTTCTGGCCGGCCCAGAGCAGCAACTCGACAAACCGTTCCAGGTCCCCTGCTGCCTCTATATCCGTCCATAATTGCGAAAGTGTTGAGAGCGCAGGATTTTATGCGCGAACTTACGTTGAGAGGTGGCACGAACCCCCTCTCATATTTCTTACTCTGAGTAATTCGATTTTCCTCTCTAATTGCATGCGGTGAAAAGTCGCTATTGCTCGACACGCGGACTTCCCACGCAGCGCCTCTCGTCACCCGGGTGGTCCGGTGACAGGCGGGCTCTGCCGATCTGGAAAGCGTTAAGCCGAAGCGTGTGAGGGACTCGAGTGGACGCTTTCCAGACGCCGACATTGTCATATGAGCGGGGGCGACATGCCGGCAGGGGCCTGACGGAGCGGCTGGGGTTAGAGATTCCGTTACTTCGCAGAAACTTAGTAGAAACACTTTCTGGCGGGCTGCCAGAGAGGCGTGGGAATAACTCGTGTTCCCAGGCAGTCTTGGCGGGCAAATTCCCGCGTTTTCTGCAAAATCGTAACTGTGATTGGCTTGCTCAGGCGATAGCTCCGTGACGTAGAAAAAGCGGCGCAGAAATTGGCGCCAAGTATCTCCATTGGTGGAATAGTAGTGCGTCGGCAATAGAGTGGAATTTTCCGCCGGTTTTCGAGTTGCCGATTGGAACGTTTAACCACGGCCACTGTCGTGGGGGCGGGAATGTTCTGCGTTCGGCTCGTACGGGTGCTCTCGAGAGGGAGTCGGCTCTCGCCTTTCGGTCGGAGTACGTTACAACACTGAGCTCTCGCTGCTCTGGACAGCCTGCCTTCCGTTGGCTGTCTAATATACTTTCATTTAATTGTAACTGTTTGACGAAGTTGCTGAAGTTTCGACTTCGACGTAACATTCCGTGTACAGTTGGCAATTGAGCGTTCTGCGTACAAGTGGCCTGTGTTGTCTGTCTCGAACAGTTTTGGCTAAAGTTCACAGTATTGGAGTTAGTGTGTGACTTCGCTTGTTAAAATCGATCACTGTACCGTCAGTGATTGTGTGGCGAGCCCTCTTCGTCTCCCTCAGAGGCGCATTTGTATTGATAGTCTGGAACAACCAGACCAGGATAATTTGTTTCGGGCTATACTCGCGCACCACGACGGGACGTCGAAGCAACCAGCCATCGCCTCCGGTACGCCAGATCGTGTCCTTGCAGTTAAGAAGACAGCTCGGTAATGTACGTCCGCAGCACCGGCAAAGTAGGCAACGTTGCTAGGTGATAATCAGAACTCAGCAGAGCGCGCCTTTTCTAACTTTGTTCTGTCTTGGCTGTTCTCACTAATGTAGCAGCAATTAATGTTGGGTTGGCTGTGTGTTTCTCTTAAGATTTGGGTTGCAAGGAATTGGCTCCACATACCACTTCGTCATAAATGTCACACTCTAGTTCAGGGACAACTTCACCTTCACAGCATTTATTTGAGAATCCAATTTGAGCCAATTTGATCTATTGTAAATGTTTCACGTGTTTTGTTTATTATTTTGACTTTAGTCATAATAAATCAAATTGTTATTTTGGACAGAACTTTCATTCTGTTAATCGGTAGAGCAACCCTCTCATTTATCACTACGTTAATGAAACTTTCCTTCATCAAATTAATTTCTATCAAATTAAATTATTGCAGGTGCCAAACTCTTTTCTACTCCACTTGCAGGGTCGATTACAGTCAGTTCCCTTTTCTTCTTAATCCATGTGCAACAGCAAAAGTCGGAGTTAGAAAAGGGGGGGGGGGGCTTCGAGCATCATTTCCATATGAAGATTCTAGAAGAATTTAGTGTTAAATACACTGCTAGCCCCGGCACCTCACAACGTAACGATTATGTCCCGTAAATGTTCGATGCGATTCGTGCTGGCCAATCTGCGTGGCTAAATCGTTCGCTCGAATTGTCCAGAATTTTCTCCAAACCAACCGCGAACAACTGTGGGCTGGTAACAAGGCGCACTGTTATCCGTGAACGTTCCGTCCTCGTTTGCGAACGTGAAATCTATGAATGGCTACAAATGGTCACCGAACATAACCGTGCCCGGTCAGTGATCGGTTCATTTGGACCAGAGGACCCAGTCCATTCGATGCAACTGCTGCCCGCACAGTTATGGAGCCACAACCGCGTTGCACACTGCCTTATTGACAACTCGGTTCCACGTGTTCGTGCGATCTGCGACACAGTCTAACCCTACAGTCAGCTCTTACCAACTGAAATCGGGAATCATCTGCCCGGGCCACGGTTTTCCAGTCGTCCGGGGTCCAGCGCAGTCGTGCTGTTAGCAGAGGCACTCGCGCGTCACCACTAACGCCAAAAGTCGCCGCACACCGCTAACGGATACGTTCGTCGTACATCGCACATTGATTTCTGCGGTTGTTTCAGGCAGTGTTGGTTGTCCGTTAGCACTGACAATCTAAGCAAACGCCGCTGCTCTCGGTGGTTAAGTGAAGGCTACCCTGTGTTGTCTGTGGTGGTGAGGTAATGCCTCAAAATTGGTATCCTCGACAAACTCTTGACACTGTGCAATACAGAATTCCCGAACGATTTCTGAAGTGGAATGTTCTATGCGTCTAGCTCCAACTACCAGCCGGCGCTGAAAGTCTGCTAATCCCTGTCATGCGGCCACAATTACGTCAGAAACTTTTTACCATCCAACACTAGAGAACAATGCACTGACCGTTCACACCTTGTCTAGGCGACACTACCGCCACCTATATAGAGGGTGAAAAGTATTTAAACCGACAAACTCTGGGAGGTTGTAGGGGACATCGAAACAAAGATTTTTCCCTAATGTCATTTTTTCCTATGAGGAGTATTTAAACCGGTAGAGGAAGATTTCCCTGGCGGCAAATCAATTAAACCACCAAATACTTTTCCATTTTTTATGACCAAGAGACAACACATTTACACAACCCAATTTCAATTACAGTAGATTTTCAGAAATGCCTCCAATGACACGTAAACAAAGTTTATTTACACCGTCGGATTATGTTCTGTCCGACACGGGCAAAAACCCCAGGAGTATCCTGAATTGTTCCTGCTGCTGCTACTATCCGGGCAACCAGGTCCTCTTCTGATGCAACAGGAGTTGCGTAAACAAGGTTGCGCATCTCTCCCCACACAAAAAGTCCACAGGGGACATACCTGGGGATCGAGCAGGCCATGGTACAGGACCACCTCTGCCAATCCACGTTTCTGGGAACCGTCGGTCCAGGAATCGACGCACACGACGACTGAAATGTGGCGGCGCCCCGTCATGTTGGAACGACGTGCGTTGTCTTGCAGGGAGCGGGACGTCTTCCAGCAATTCTGGCAATGCTCTGGAGAGAAAATTGTAATAGTGCCTGCTATTTAATGGCCTAGGTAGCAGATACGGCCCAATTAAACAGTCCCCAACAAAACCGACCCACAGATTAACGAAGAACCGCACTCGATGAGCGCTAGTAACTGTGGCATGTGGGTTATCCTCACTCCAGACATGTGAACTGTGCATGTTGAAGACTCCATCACGCCCGAACGTTGCTTCATCGGTAAACAACACAGAGGATGGAAATGTAGGATGCATTTCACACTGTTCCAGGTGCCACTGCGAAAACTGTGCTCTGGGTGGATAATCAGCTGGTTCCAGGTTGTGGACACGCTGTAAGTGAAATGGACGTAAAAATTGCTCTCAAAGGACTGTTCTTACATTCGTCTGATTCGTCCCCATGTTACGTGCAATTGCACGAGTGCTGATTGAAGGATCCCGCTCCACATGCTGCAAGACAGCTTCCTCAAATTGCAGCGTTCTTACCGTGCGAGGGCGTCCCTGTCCAGGTAACCTGCTAAATGACCCGGTCTCACGCAGACGTTGATACACAGCAGCAAAGGTCGTATGATGCGGGATACGGCGATTAGGATGTTGCTGTTGATAAACCCGCTGTGCAGCTCGTCCGTTGTAGTGCGCTACGTAATACGCACCAACCATATCAGTTGTACTCACTCCAGGTGTATCCTTCGATTAGTAAACACAGACAGTGCACTACTACACAGGTGGACAGCAGTTGCCTACAACTGAAGAGCGTAATACGCCCTCTAACAACTGAAGATCGTAATACGGCCTCCACCGGTTTAAATAATCCTAATAGGAAAAAATGACATTAGGGAAAAAATATTTGTTTTGATGTCCCCTACAACCTCCCAGAGTTTGTCGGTTTAAATACTTTTCACCCTGTATATGTGCGTACCGCTATATCGTGACTTGTGTCGCGCCTCAATGTATATACAACGCAGTATGCCGTAACAACTAAAAGTACGATATAAATTCAGAAAACTTTTAAATAATGAACAACTCCTCAATGATTATGCAAATTATGTACATAATGCAGGGTGGCGGAGTGTGTGTGTGTGTGTGGGGGGGGGGGGGGAAGGAGGGGGGGGGCAATGATGTCCACTACTCAATTTTTGCCAGTTTAGGGACCGAGTCAGACATGTGACATTGTCTGGTGAAATAAAGCAGATCAGTTGGTAATCTAAACTCCGAGCCCCTTGTCTGGATATGAGGCACATTCAAGCAGCGAGTAACAGTGGCCTGCCCAAGGGGGAGCCAGCGCGATCACGTCTTCCGTACATTTTTAGTTTTAATCACCGTAATAGATATGTGTTTGCTCTCGTTTACTTTCAACGAAGTTTACAGTGCTGTTACTTAAAAAAATACAAAGATTGTGCTCATTCACTTCGTTCAACCTCATGCAAGCGTCTACTGAATTTTTTCTTCCTTCTCTGGTACCCAGTAACACTGAGTGGTTCGGCAATTCTCTAGCAATCAAATCTCTCTTTTTTTCGTCATTTTTGGTTTCGATTTCTTGGATCTCACAAGTACGTATGGCATTTTTAGAAAGGTATGTCCAAACTTTAAGGAAACATTACTCGTATGTTGTTGTTGTTGTGGTCTTCAGTCTTGAGACTGGTTTGATGCAGCTGTCCATGCTACTCTATCCTGTGCAAGGTGCTTCATTTCCAAGTGCTTACTGCACCCTACATCCTTCTGAATCTGCTTAGTGTATTCATCTCTTAGTCTCCCTCTACGATTTTTACCCTCCACGCTGCCCTCCAATGCTAAATTTGTGATCCCTTTGTGGCGTCACCGCCAGACACCACACTTGCTAGGTGGTAGCCTTTAAATCGGCCGCGGTCCGGTAGTATACGTCGGACCCGCGTGTCGCCACTGTCAGTGATAGCAGACCGAGCGCCGCCACACGGCAGGTCTAGAGAGACGTCCTAGCACTCGCCCCAGTTGTACAGCCGACTTAGCGAGCAATGGTTCACCGACAAATACGCTCTCATTTGCCGAGACGATAGTTAGCATAGCCTTCAGCTACGTCATTTGCTACGACCTAGCAAGGCGCCGTTACCAGTTTATATTGCGATTGTAAAACATGTACCGTCAAGAGCGATGTACACCAATTATGGATTACATCAACTACGTACTTTATTTGCTATTATAAATTCCCATAACTGTTCCAGACCTCATGCCAGTCTGCGTGAGCTTAAAGCGTGCATTTCGGCCTCCTCTAGCAACACGGTGTTGGCTCTTCTGCCAACACATCACCCTTGATGCCTCAAAACATGTCCTCCCAACCGGTCCCTTCTTTTTGTCAAGTTGTGCCACAAACTCCTCTTCTCCCCAATTCTATTCAATACCTCCTCATTAGTTATGTGATCTACCCATCTAATCTTCAGCACTCTTCTGTAACGCCACATTTCGAAAGCTTGTATTCTCTTCTTGTCCAAACTATTTATCGTCCACGTTTCACTTCTATACACGGCTACACTCCATACAAATACTTTCAGAAACGACTTCCGGACACTTAAATCTATACTCGATGTTAACAAATTTCTGTTCTTCACAAACGCTTCCTCGTATGTAAGTGAAGAAAATACGTGTATGTTATATGCACGTGGGCTAGAAAACGCGTTATTTGCGTGCTAGAGGTAAGTTTCTCCAGTTCTTCATAATCACATTAATAACGGGAAACACACAGAAAGAGAGCTTGCTAGCACTGCGTGAAACGTGTTCTTACATGAAATGTGCATCACTTCATCGATTTGTTGACACGTGGCTAACTAACGTCACTGCTCCACTAGTGTTAACCACGTAGTCTCTGTTTGCGGTGCAGCACAGTGGAAGTGTTGGTGCGAGCAGATGGTAATGGACATGACGCTCGAGATTTGTATCGGGAGAGACTTCCACAACGACAGGAGGATATTTGCAGCTTCACGATCGTCGTCTTAGGGAGCGTGGGTCGCTTAAGCTTACTACTCGCGACTGGGGGAGGCCGAGAAGGAAAAGGACATCTGAGCGCTGGTGACGACGACGATTGGTTTGGAGGGCGCTCAACTGCGTGGTCATCAGCGCCCGTACAAAGGCCCAATTTACACACAGTCCAATGTTCCCACAATCCAATTTATTCGAAGTGCAATCTAGCCACTGTCAGAATGATGAGGCCGATGATGAAACGACGAGGACAACACAAACACCCACTTCCTGAGCAGAGAAAATCCCCAACCGGGGCGGGAATCGAATCCGGGACCCCGTGATCCAGAGTTAGCTTCTAGGCCACTAGCAGCGGACGACAACCCTAGTGTTAGCGGAAGATAATTAGCTGCACCGAGTAATGTTTGACCACCTGACTGACTGGAGAGCGCTACACGAGAACCTGCTGTATGCGTACCGTATGCTGCCAGCAGGTGATTTTCCTGCACAGGTTCACTTCTGCCAATGGCTCATTCGACAGCGTTTCGATCCCCAATTTGGTGCAAATGTGCTGTTCACGGATGAGGCTTCGTTTCGACGAGATCAGATTCTTAAACTTCACGATCAGTACGTATAGGCTGATGAGAATGCTCACCAGGTTGTGCTGTCTCTTCATCGTCAAGAATTTGCACCGGAGCTGTCGGTGATCGCTTGCTGGAGCCTTACGTTCTTCGACCCGGGCTTTCTATGTCTCTTCTGCTACAACACGTGCTTCTACGCTTGTGACGAAACCTGTGCTTCATCCACGGTGGAGCAGCTGCTCATTTCAAGCTTCTAAACAACAGATTCCGTGACAGATGGACGGGCAGGAATGGGCCAATTTCTTGCCCTCCTCGCCCTCCGGACCTAAATCGACTCGGCGCGGAATGAGACACCGGGTTGACGCACCTATCCTTGCTATAGAGGGTATTTTGAATGTTTCATTTACGAAAGTGCCTCATCATCTGCTGATACGTTCTTTTCCTGTACGTTTTCCACGGTTAATGTGTTGAACACTTGTAGGAAATGAGCCCTGACACGGAAATGAAGCTTTTCCGCACCCGTGTCCACATAACGCATTTTCTTTTCCTGCGAGTGACAGATGTTTCCCGCAAGTTTGGGCACACTTTTCCGTTACATTCTAAATATTCTACTGTCAAAAACAGAACATTCTCTCGATACCACTCTATCGCCCACGCAACGCATGTTAACAGCAGAAGTTCACTCTGATAACAGCAGAAGAATGCTCTCTGCATCTGCAAATGAGATTTAAGTGCCTGGCAGAGGGTTCATCGAGCCACCTTCACAATTCTCTATTATTCCAATCTCGTATAGCGCGCGGAAGGAACGACTGTTCCCGTGCGAGCTCTGATTTCCCTTATTTTATTATGACGACTGTTTCTCCCAACGTAGGTCGGCGTCAACAAAATATTTTTGCGTTCGGAGGAGAAAATTGGCGATTGAAATATCGCGAGAAGATTCCGCCGCAACGAAAAACACCATTGTTTCAATGATTTCCAGCCCACATCCTGTATCATTTAAGTGGCACTCTCCCCCCTATTTCGCGATAATACAAGACGTGCTGCCCTTCTTTGAACTTTTTCGATGTACTCCCTCAGTCCTATCTGGTAAGGATCCCACACCGCGCAGCAGTATTCTTAAAGAGGACGGGCAAGCGTAGTGTAGGCAGTCTCCTTAGTAGGTCTGTTACATTTCCTAAGTGTCCTGCCAGTAAACCGCAGTCTTCGGTTAGCCTTCCCCACAACATTTTCTTGTGTTCCTTCCAATTAAAGTTGTTCGTAACTATAATTCCTAGGTCTTTAGTTGAATTACGGCCTTCAGATTTGACTGATTTATCGTGTAACCGAAGTTTAACGGATTCCTTTTAGCACTGATGCAGATGATCTATCTCTCACTTCTTGTTCTTTAGGGTCAATTGCCCATTTCTGCACCATACAGATATCTTTTCTAAATCGTTTTGCTATTTGTTTTCATCTTTTGATCACTTTACCAGACGATAAACGACAGCGTTATCTGCAAACAACCTAAGACGGCTGCTCAGATTGTCTCCCAAATCGTTTATATGGATAACGAACGGCAGAGGGCCTATAACACTACCTTCGAGACCGCCAGAAAACACTTCTGTTTTAGTCAATGACTTTCCGTCAGCTACTACGAACTGTGTGACCTCTCTTACAGGAAATGACGAATCCAGTCGCACAACTAAGACGATGTTCCATACGCACAAAATTTCACTACAAGCCGCTTGTCAGGTATAGAGTCAATAGCCTTCTGGAAATCCAGAAACACGGAATCAATTTGAACTCTCTTGTCAATTGCACTCGACACTTGGTGCTGCTAACGCCGAAGCAAAGGAGACTGGAACTGCCTTTGGTAGTTCACCGAAAGATCCTCAGCCAGCGGCACAAGAGCGAACGCCAGCGAATGGGAACCCGAACACGACTGAATGGTGTCTATTCGCAGTCGCGCACTGTCTACAAGCAAAGAGAATACTCGATCGCTGATGCTGGTTCGCTCGTGTTCGTTCCGCCGTAAACCGGGCTCGAGACAGGACAGTGCGGGAGAGAGCGACAGCGACTCGCCGACCAGTGCACGGGGCGGCCGCAAAAACGCACACAAGAAAGTGCAGAGCTACGTGACCCCTCCCAGCTGGCGCCTGGCGCCTGGCGCCTTCCTGTGTGACTGAACGCGCTGCGGCGTCCACGTACCGTCAAAGGAAACTACTACGACGCAACACACCTGCGCCGCTAACGTGGTTCACGTGGCACCAGTGCTCTGGCTCCTCCCACACAACTCGTGTTACACGGTGCACTTCTTCCAGCTCCTTCGCTTCGATGCTTCAGGCTGTCAAATGCCGATAATCTTCTGTATCAAACATCCTATTAGACTGACGGATGCGAATTCCGCCGCATTGGAGGGGATACGTAGCCTGCTTCCCTCTCGACTAATGCCAAACGTACTCTGCAGAGCCGAGGAAATTTGAACACCTGCCTAATATCGTGTAGCGTCCCCGCGACCACGCAAAAGTACCGCAAACACGACGTGGCACGGACTCGACTAATGTCTGAAATAGTGTTGGAGGAAACGTGAAACCGTGCAGAGGTGTGAAGAGAATCCGTAAGAGCACGAGGCGGTCGAGAGCTCTTCTGAACAGCGTGTCGCGAGGCATCCCAGACATGCTCAACTATGTTCGTGTCAGCGGAGTTTGGTGTCCAGCGGAAGTATTAAACCCAGAAGACTGTTCTCGGAACCAATCTGTAGCAATTCTGGACGTGTGCGGTGTCGCATTGTCCTGCTGGAATTGCCCAAGTCCGTCGGAATGCGCAATGGACGTAAATGGATGCAGCTGATCAGACAGGATGCTTACGTACGTGTCGTGTCGTGTCTGCAGCTGCACACGCCCCACGCCACTACAGAGCCTCCACCAGCTTGAACAGTCACCTGCTGACACGCAGCGTCCACGGATTGATGACGTTGTCTCCATACCAGTACACGTGCATCCGCTGCGTACAATTATAAACGAGACTCGTCCCACCAGGCAACATGTTTCCTTCGGCTCCGAAAGCCCATATCGATGTTTCGTCGAATGTTTCGCAAACCGACACTTGTTCGTGGCCCAGCGTTGAAATCTGCAGCAATTTTCGTAAGGGTTGCCGTTCTGTCACGTTGAACGTTTCTCCCATTCTTGCAGGTTCTTTTTCCGGCTGCAGTGATGTCTGAGACTTGATGTTCAACCGGATTCCTGATATTTACGGTACACTCGTGAAATGGTCGTAAGGGAAAATACCCACTTCATCGCTACTTCGGAGATACTGTGTCCCATCGCTCGTGCGCCGACTGTAACATCACGTTCAAACTCACTTAAATCTTGATAACTTGCCATTGTAGTAACCGATGTAAGAACTGACAGACTTCTTGTCTCCTATAGACGTTGCCGGCCGCAGCGGTAAATTCCCAGAAGGGACATATTCTCACCTCTTTACAAACATGTTTCCTTCATTAATTTTTATTTACTATTAATAATTGATGAGACAATAAAATCTGTTCTTTATTATACAGAGTCCTTCATATATTACGCAATTCTTAAATTGAGTGGTAAATTATTGTTTTCTACTTTACAGTACTGTATTACTTTTAATATACACTGAAGCGCCAAAGAAACTGGTATAGGCATGCCAATTCAAATACAGACAGATGTCAATAGGCAGAATACGGCGCAGCGGTCGGAAACGCCTATATAAGACAAGTGTCTGGCGCAGTTCTTAGGTCGGTTACTGCTGCTACAATGGCAGCTTATCAAGATTTAAGCGAGTTTCAACGTGGTGTTATCGCACGAGCGATGGAACACAGCACCTTCGAGATAACTATGAAGTGGGTATTTTCCCATACTGCTATTTCACACATGTACAGTGAATATCAGGAATCAGTTAAAACGTCAAATCTGCGAAATCGCTGCGCCCGGAAAAAGATCCTGCAAGAATGGGACCAACGACGACTGAAGAGAATCGTTCAACGTGACAGAAGTGCAACCCTTACGCAAACTGCTGCAGATTTCAATGGTGGGCCATCAACAAGTTCAAAAAATGGCTCTGAGCAATATGGGACTTGACTTCTGATATCATCAGCCCCCTAGAACTTAGAACTACTTAAACCTAACTAACCTAAGGACATCACACACATCCATGCCCGAGGCAGGATTCGAACCTGCGTCCGTAGCGGTCGCGCGGTTCCAGACGGAAGCGCCTAGAACCGCTCGGCCACCGCGGCCGGCCGCCATCAACAAGTGTCAGCGTGTGAACCATTCAACGAAACATCATCGATATGGGCTTTCGGAGCCGAAGACCCACTCGTGTACCTTGGATGACTACACGATACACAGCTTTACGAAACGCCTGGGCCCATTAGCATCGACATTGGACTGTTGATGACTGGAAACATGTTGTCTGTTGGGAAGAGTCTCGTTTCAAATTTTATCGAGCCGATGGACGTGTACGAGGTATGGATACAGCCTCAGGAATGCATCGATCCTGCTTGTCAGCAGGGGGCTGTTCAACATTATGGAGGCTCTGTAATGGTGTGGGGCGAGTGGAGTTGGAGTGATATGTGGACCCCTAATACGTCTAGATACGACTCTGACAGGTGACACGTGCACAAGCATCCTGTCTGATCACCTACATGTATTCATGCCCATTGTTCATTCCGAAGGACTGGGGCAATTCCAGCAGGACAATGCGACACCGCACACGTCCAGAATTGCTACGGAGTGGGTCCAGGAACACTCTTCCGAGTTGAAACACTCCCGCTGGTGACCAGACTCTCCAGACGTGAGCGATACTGAGCACGTGTGGGATGCTTTGCAACGTGCTGTTCAGAAGAGATCTCCATTCCGTCGTACTCTTACGGATATATGAAGAGCCCTGCAGGATTCATGGTGTGAGTTCCCTGCAGCACTGCTTCAGACATTAGTCGAGAACGTGCCACGTCGTGTTGCGGCACTTCTGCGTGCCCGCAGGGGCCCTGCACGATATTAGACAGGTGTAACAGTTTCTTTGGCTCTTCAGTGTAGATTATCACTCCGATTACTTGATCGGTCGTTGTTTGAGCAATTCTGGATCTCAGCTGGCAATGGGCGGTTAACAGAGGAGGAACGTGTTATTGTGGAAACCCATTACAGAATCTGCGAGTACTGCGCACAGACTGTTTGTAGAATTCGCGGGTCCTCCGGAGGTAATCATATTCCTACAGGGTCTACGAGTTCTGCGGTTGCTAAAGAAATTCGAGGAAACCGGGTCCGTTGCAACCATAAAATCGCGAGTACGGAACCGCGCGGTTCGTACGGAGCAAAACATTGTAGTGGTGCAGAGTAGTGAGCCATCAACGTAGTTCTCAACAACTGGGAATGTTGAGAGCCTCTTTGCAAAGAATTTTCAAAATGATCTCCATATGCAGCCTTACGAGATTCAGTTGACGCAATATCAAACTCAAAGAATGTTTGAAACGGACAATCTTTGGCGAGTGGATTCTGGAAAAAAAAAAAACACACACAAGAAGAGGGCAACGATTTCGGAAAAAGAATAATCTTCGGCGACGAGGCACATTTCCGACCTGTCTGAGTTCGTTAACCGAGAAGATGCCATATTTCGGCTCAAGAAAACCCTAGGGTGATCCAAGAGAGCTACGTGCAACCTCTGCGAACGGAAGTCTGTTTCAGCTTGTAACAACAACAACGCTGTACTATTATACATATAATATTTTTTCCTTCTGATTTTCGATAAATTAGTGTAATCGATGTTCTGATTTCATTTCTTTTTTTTCATGTCATTGTGTTAAGAAAACTGTAAACAAATTTCAATATGAATATTAATGTTTATGTCAAATGTCAAACAATAGTGTAACAGAATTGAAATGTAACAAATGTTGACACTATTGTAAGATGTTTAAAATTGTAACTGTGCGTCTGGTCCATACGTAGGCAATGTGTTAGGATATGTAGAATGCAAAACCTCGGGTGAATACCCTGTCTGTAAGGGAGCGGTAAAAGGTGGATGGCAGGCGAGCGCGGGAAAATGCACACGGGCGCTGCACGGCATAACGGGCTCAGCAGCAGTAGCTGGAGTTTGGCACTGGTCTGAGCAACACGTTCTGGATCGAGGAGGCTCTCCTGGAAGACGTAGTTTCATTGAGCCTCGGGTATGCTGTTCCAACGCCTATACAGCATGGCAAAATTCCACAGGCAGTAAAAGGAAAAGTATTGCGACGCTATGAAGAAATAAAGTGCCGATAAATCAAGAGCCATTGCTGTGGTTGTATGTGTGCTCTGTGCCTCGCCATCTCACCGCCCGCCAACCGCCGCATCGATACAAACAGGTTGAAACTTTAAGTACTGCATTCGTATGGACCAGTGTTACTTTTGTTCCATACTGTTCAATAACAACTTAAATTTTACCAGAACTGTCCTATCATTTAATTATCCTCACAACTAACCTAGACAGGGTCCTTTCCAAATGTTGTGCAATCCGAGTGTCCCAAAATGAAGAACTAAAGTTTGTGTTAATAATAATTACCTGCAGACCTAGCTATGTTAAAATGATGTTTAAAGAACTAATTTGTTAATGAACCAATTGAGGAATAACAAAGGTCTGACAAAGTTGGAAGATAAATTTGGTATTGATTTAGTAATGAAGTTTAATTATTTCGAGACAGATATAATGGTATTTAAATGAGCAGGAAATAAGATGAAAAGAGTAGTAATTCATATATTGGAAATCTTGAGCACATAATGATTTCAGTAATCAAATTGTTTAATACAGTGATCATAACAGTTTCAGGGTTCCCCCCCCCCTTTTTTTATTCATTTGAATTCTGAAGTGTTCTAAACTGATTTGACCAGCAAAGTTAAAGTCAATATAAAAACCAAAATTTATCAGTGTTTTATCTTTATCAAAATTGACATTGTGTATGTGATTCGAAAGTGCTATTTCTAGGGTAACCTATGCCCGATTTTAATCAGATCAATAGACAGTACGAAATTTTGTAGTAAACATTATAGTGTAGTGTTATCTATTTATGGTTTATCCATATCGGTACAGAAAGTGAAATTATCAGTTCAATAGATTTTCTGGTTCTAAAATTTACCATATTATGCAGTGTTACTACGTGTTGTTTTGCATGAACGTACATCAACTTGTACAGGGAAGAAACTCAGTTAATGCCTAATTAGGCTGGCGACCGTATTACTAACAAATTGGTAGCATCTTCTGTGTTGTTTCTTGTCCGTCCTGACGTGCAGTTGCATTTCGAACTTGCTTGACGTATCATTGTTATTACAGAGTGGGTGTAAGTCTGATTTTCCTCCATTCAGGTACACGCGGTCAATATCTATACGAAAATCCTTTCTCATAAGGTGAAGCCCGTCAACTTACCATAGTACAGGCTTTAATGAGTATCGTGTGCCACACGCACGCATGTTACAAGCTCAGCTTATGGGCAGGCAGTGTGAGCGGCCCACTGTTTTTGTTGGAGGGGTGGGACGGAGATATTTTAACGGCAATGCTGTAACAGTTAACGGTGAGCGTTATCGTGAAATAGTCAGAAACAACTTCTGGTTTCTCTGGATGGAATGGATACACCCAATAGGTGGTTTCAACAAGACGGGACTACGTTTCACACATCTCGCGAGACAATAACTCTTCCCCACGAAAAATTCCCTCCGTCTGTTCTCTCACTTCCTGGCGACATGGAGTGGCCTCCCAGACCCCGTTACCTTACTCCACAAGACTTTATGTGAACTACAAGGTCTACGAGAACAAACCACAAACAGTTCCCCAAGTCAAGGAAGAAATTCGACGTGTCATCAACGACATCGACAAAGATGTGTGTGGAAGGGTCAACACGAGCTTCATACGCCCGGTATCTGCCTACCGAGGCAGAGAAGGTGGACATGTCTGTGATATAATTTGTCTCAATTAAATGAGAGTGCATGTAGATGAAAATTTAAAAAATTACTATTTTGATGTATTTTTGAGTTAATTATTGCACTTTCAAAAGTTGCGTAATACATGGAAACACTGTACAACATACTACAACTAATGTCCAGTAGGAACCATAAACAGTAAGGTGTACATTTGCTCTGAATTTGATTTTTTTGCAATTTTGTCATACGATGACATGATGGAGAACCGTGGCTGTTGTTTGAAGACAAATGTTGATGGTGTTAGGACAGCAACCATACAGAACAAAAATTCTTCTCAACCAACCAGCACATCTCAAACAAAATAATCTACTGCAGATGGTACTTTTTGATGGCACAAGCAATGAAATAGATACATTAGCAGCAGAGCTATGCAAAATGCACAAAAATATTAAATGTACAGTTGAACATGAAACTAATAAAAGCATTATCTTTCTTGACCTGAAATATTGCAATAATATGGGTAAACATCAATTTAGTATTCACAAAAAACCTACCACCACAGATGTCAGTATTGACAACTCATCTTGCCACCCCCACCAACAAAAAATGCCATATTTCAGAACGATGCTACATCGAATTTAAAAAGTACCAATGAGTGACACAGACCAACAAAATGAAATCAATATAATTAAAACAGTTGCTCATAAGAATGGGTATAAACCCACAATACTAGAAAAACTCCACAACAAAATGCAGACAAAAACCACAGATCCACTTCACAGCAGTCACTTCAAGCCAAATCAGTGTGCGACAGAAGCCAAACCTAAATATGCTACTCTCCCATACATAGGCCCACTTTCATACCAAATAGCAAACTTATTTAAAAAGAAGGAAAAAATCACAATCAGCTTCTCCACAAATAATAAATTTCAACAAAAAGTAATCCATGATGTAAATACCTCCAAGAGTCCCTACCGTAAATCAGGAATATACAAACTCAAATGCGATACATGCCCAAAATTCTACATTGGACAGACAGGCAGAAGTTTTGAAATTAGATAGAAAGAACATATTGATGCTTTAAGACTTGGTAACTTAAACAAATCAGCATTTGCAGCACATATTGCTGAAGAAAACCATTCGGTGGGAAACATTGAAGCCAACTTAAAAATTTTACATCTAGCAGAAAAACAAGCCACTATGAATATATCAGAAGAAATTGAAATACACACACACACACACACACACACACACACACACACACACACAACCACCCCAGACTATATCCTTAACGAACAAAGAGTTAGCTAACACCCCTTTCCTGAAAAATTGCCAAAAATTACTTTCCAACCTCCAAAGCAAATAATATTAGTACACCTATCTGCAGATCAAATAGCAAATTTATATGTTACTATAATTCTCATGATGCTATGATGCTAAATGTAGTTAAATAATATACTTTTTATATATAAGATCTTTATAATTAATTTAATAATATCACCTCAAAAATTTAATACCTCTGTACTAGTGTAAAAGGCATTACAGTTGCGTAAATGAATATATGATCCTTTCCAAACATAGGACATCATCGTCAAATGTTACGATATATCATAGCATCTGTGATACTCATATGTTTGTAAGCTCTTTGTATATATCAAAACATGTGGTGCGTGGTAGAAATCTTCTGAGTGACAAATCTTAAGTGTTCAGTGAGAACAATTTACATCTGTTGGACGAATGTTATGAAAACAAACACTCCAAACCGACGTTTCACGTAAGTCACATGCAACGAAAATCTATAACGCAACCATTCGTGTGTGGCGTGTTTATAATTATGTTTTATTTATATTTTAGGACAATTAATCTGTAAAAAACACACCATATGTCATAAAGAAAGCGTGTAAACTGTCCGAGGATGAATCACAACGATTCGAAACCGGTAACGGTACCATTTGAATAAAGGAACTGAAAGTAAATTTGTGGCTGGTTGCTGTCCTAACACCATCAACATTTGTTTTTTTTTAATCTACAAAATTCCAGGCTATGTCTAGATCACATCAGCTCGGTATGGTCGTGGTAGGCTCGTGCGGTTACACACACACACACACACACACACACACACACACACACAGACACACACACACACACACACACACACACACACACTCTCTATCTTAGTCAAATTTTTACACAGCCCAATCTAGCGACTGTCAAGAATAATAATTATGATGATTAAATGATGATGAGAACACGAGCACCCAGTCTCCGAGCAGAGAATCCCCAACGCGACCGGTGATCGAAACCGGGACCCCGTGATCAAGAGGCACCACCGGCCGTCATGACTGGACTTTTTCACCGTCTCCCTATACCATTTAATCCTGGTCGTACGACGGAAGATCACAAAAAGAGTCGTCCGAGAGATGTGTACAACTGTAGGTTTATAACGGCTGACGTCAGTCTGTGCCAGAATTCCAGTGCATATTTCTGGGTACTGAAAAACTCCTCTGTACGAAGCAACGCGGGTTCCGAAAACAACGACCGTGTGAAACTGAGCTCGTTCTGTCGGTTCACGAGACACAGGGAGCAGCAGGGATCAGCAGGGATCGGCGCCCTGCAGCTGCCTGTTCCTCGACTTCTGGAAGGCTTTCGATTCATTGCTGCGTAAGGAATGAAACGAGAGCGTGGGGACAGTCAGATCAACTGTACGACGCGACTGAAGAGATTCTAGCGAACGGAACGCAGCTTGCCGTTCTCAACGGTCTTCAGACGGCAAAAAGTAACTTCGGGCGTGTCTCAGGGGAGTGTATAGGACCGTTACTTCTCACAATATACATGAAGGACCTCGTAGATAACGCCGGAAGTTCCGTGAGGGTATTCGCGGATGACGCTGTTGTATACGGAGAAGCCGCGACGCCAGAAAGTCGTAGCGAGACCCGCGGAGGATGGACGCCTGCTACAGCGAGTGGCGGTCGGCCCTCGACACTGCCGGCACACAGGCACAAAGACCAAGTGCCGGGTGATCAAAAAGTCAGTATACATTTGAAAACTGAATAAATCGCGGAATAATGTAGATACAGAGGTACAAATTGACACACATGCTTGCAATGACATGGGGTTTTATTAGAACAAAAAGAAAAAAAAATACAAACGTTCAAAAATTGTCCGACAGATGCCGCTTCATCCGATCAGAATAGCAATAATTAGCATAACAAAATAAGACAAAGCAAAGATGATGTTCTTTACAGCGAATGCTCAATATGTCCACAATCATTCCTCAACAATAGTTGTAGTCGAGGAATAATGTTATGAACAGGTCTGTGAAGCATGTCTGCAGTTACGGTGGGGCATTGGCGTCGGATGTTGTCTTTGAGCACCCCTAGAGATGTCGGTCGATCACGATACACTTGCGACTTCAGGTAACCTCAAAGCCAATAATCGCACGGACTGAGGTCTGGGGACCTGGGAGGCCAAGCATGACTAAAGTGGCGGCTGAGCACACGATCATCACCAAACAACGCGCGCAAGATATCTCTCAAGCGTCTAGCAATATGGGGTGTTTTTTTTTGGTTCTAATAAAACCCCATGTCATTGCAAGCATGTGTGTAAATTTTTACCTCTCTATCTACATTATTCCGTGGTTTATCAAGTTTTCAAATTTATACTGACTTTTTGATCAGCCGGTATTTTACGATTAGAAACCGGCACAACAATCGTGCAAGCAATTAATTCCACAAAATATCTAGCAGCGTGTGTATAGAGAGATCTGAAATGGAACGACACATAAAATTACTCTCGAGTACGGCACACGTCAGACTGAGAAATTGGAAAAATCCTCAGCAAACGTAGTCCATCAATAAACCGAGCAGCTCACAAAACACTCGTTGGGCCAATACTGGAATACTGTTCGTCAGTCTGGGATCCGTACCAGGGAGGACAGATTGGGGGAATACACGTGATTGAACAAGAGCAGCAAGTCTCTTTACACGGCGCTTTACGAAGTATGACAGCGTGCTACGCCGACGCCAGCGGCAGAGGCTGCGAGAGAGGCGTGTTGCACCACGACTTGATCCATTGTTACACTATCAACAGCGTAAATTTCCAAGAGAGGCAACCAATATATAGCTTCCTCCTACGTACATCTCGCGAAATGACCGTGAGGACAAAACCGGAGGGATTCCAGCCCACACGGAGACTTACCAGCAGTCGCTCTTCCCGCGGAACGTCCGTGACTACAAGAGGAAAGGCGGGAAGCGATAGCGGTACACGAAGTACCCTCCACCACACACCGCAAGTGTGGAAAGTAACTATATCCCTCTACATTTTTCTTCCTACACTGGACATTGTTCACTTACGAGCCGGAACATCACGACGACATATCTAATAGGCGTTATGTCCACTTTGGCACGGCCAACAGCGCACACGCGCCGTGGCACGGAAGCGAAGAGACCTACGTAGGTCGCTGGAGGGAGTGGGCACCACATCTGCGCACGCGCACGCAAACACGCACACGCACACGCACACGCACACGCACACGCTAATTAGCTAATTCCGATAGATTCCAGGGCGACGGCGATGAGGTCTGACGACGCGTTCAATCACATTCCAGGTATGCTGCATCGGGTTCACATCTGGCGAGTCTGAAGGGGGGGGGGGGGTGTTCCTCAAACCACTGCTCGCACTCCTGGCGACGTGACATGGCGCATTTTGTGTTAAATCCTGAGGTTGGTTTGCAGCCTTTTGTATTCTGTTGCATGCATGATATCCTCGGTCGCCCCCGCCGATTCCTTCCCTCAATAGCTCCTTCTGCTATTGTTCCAACGATGTTGTTGTGTCGTAGGATGTCCCCTTCAAGTTTGGCTCTTCTTGTCCGGATGTGCCTCCACAGAGATCTGGTTTCCTGTACTCTTCTAAGCACCTATTCATTTGTTACTTCGTCTCTCCAGCTGATCATCATCCTTCTATAGCAACAGATCTCCAGTGCCTCTAGCCGTCTTCTCTCTTCTCTTCCTATTGTCCAAGTTTCACATCCAAATTCCAAACGAAACCTTCACGATACAATTTCGTCATACGATGACACGATGCAGACCGTGGCTGTTATTTGCAGACAAATGTTGACGGTGTCGGGACAGCAACCAGCCACAAATTTGTGGCCGGTTGCTGTCCCAACACCGTCGACATTTGTCTTTCGTGATACGTTTCCTTACTTTCAGACTGATGTAGTTAGTGGTGAGTAAGTTCCTTCTCCGATTGAATGCAATTTTGGCTTTTTGCTGGCAATTTCTTTCCGGCTTCTACCATCCCTCGTGATTTTGCTTCCCAGGTAAGTAAATTCCTCTATCACTTCCAGCTCCTCTCTTCGAATTCTCATTCTCAGAGGTTCATATTCTGGTCTCGTACTGAATACCATCACTTTACTCTTTTTCTCGTTTATTCTCATTCGAGACTGATGGAATTAGATGGCGCATTATCTTGCTGAAAAAGTCACTGACGTCGGGAAAATGATGGACATCGAGGAGCATACGTGGTCTCGACCAGAGTACGATACCGCTCGACCTGGACGCACGGATGCCCGTACGAACGTTCCCCCGGGCACAGTGGACGACTCGTGCGCGCCCTGCCGTCGCCACGACGGGGATTCGCCAGCCCGTGCGGCGCCACGTGCCCTCCTCAGTCGTGGCGTTAACACCGGCACGGGTACGAGCTGCCAGCTGCAGAGACACGTCGTTAGCAGAGTCCCACGCACTGTGTGTCCCGACACACTCGTACTCTGGCCAGCAGTAAAGTCCGGTGTTACTTCCGCCACAATTCGGCGCTTCTCCTGTTTTACCGGAGCGCCCAGCCTACGACGCCCGACATCTGTCGTGACGGGTGGCTGCACAGCCCCACGACGCCTGGACGTGGTTTCACCCGAGTTTCGCCACGTGTCGGAGACGCCCACCAGAGCACTCCTCGAACACCCGACAAGCCGTGCAGTCCCCGAAATCCTCGTGGCGAGCCTCCGCGTCATCACCATCTGGTCTCCGTCGAACTCTTTAAGATCGCGCGCCTCGCCCATTCTGCACACGGGCAGATATCACGTGCACGTGGCCGTCGGCACTGGGCGCCGCACGGCCTGGTGAATCCCCGTCGTGGCGACGGCAGGGCGCGGACGCGTCGTCTCGCGCGTGTAATATGCTGCGAATACACAGAAAGATAGATCCTTTATCATTTAGCAGGTCAGCAACTGGAAGCAGTTAATACCATACATTATCTGCGAGTACGCATTAGGAGTGATTTAAAATGGAATGATCGTATAAAGTTGATCGTCGGTAAAGCAGATGCCAGACTGAGATTCACTGGAAGAATCCTAAGGAAATGCAATCCGAAAACAAAGGAAGTAGGTTACAGTCCGCTTGTTCGCCCACTGCTAGAATACTGCTCAGCAGTGTGGGATCCGTACCACGTAGGGTTGATAGAAGAGATAGAGAAGATCCAACGGAGAGCAGCGCGCTTCGTTACAGGATCATTTAGTAATCGCGAAAGCGTTACGGAGATGATAGATAAACTCCAGTGGAAGACTCTGCACGAGAGACGCTCAGTAGCTCGGTACGGACTTTTGTTGAAGTTTCGAGAACATACCTTCACCGAAGAGTCGAGCAGTATATTGCTCCCTCCTACGCATATCTCGCGAAGAGACCTGAGGATAAAATCAGAGAGATTAGAGCCCACACAGAGGCATACCGACAATCCTTCTTTCCACGAACAATACGAGACTGGAATAGAAGGGAGAACCGATAGAGGTACTCAACGTACCCTCCGCCACACACCGTCAGGTGGCTTGCGGAGTATGGATGTAGATGTAGAGTGTATGTATGTATGTATGTATGTGTGTGTGTGTGTGTATGTGTATGTGTGTGTGTGTGTGAGAGAGAGAGAGAGAGAGAGAGAGAGAGAGAGAGAGAGAATATACGTTTGTATCAAAAATAACCAGATTTTTAAAAAATCTGAACTATTACGTTATTTGAGATATGTGCGTGAACAACGTGCTGTTCGAAAGAGCAAACTCCCGAGATTTACACGGTTCCCGCTAGGTAGCAGCAGTGTGCGCCCACTTCAGTTGTACTAACAACGGTGCCGGGGCAACAGAAACTGTTGTGTGTTCTACGTTCTGTCGGTAATAACTGTGCAGCGTGACTTTCATGCTACGTATGGTGTGAGTCCCCCTACAGCACAGAGCATTAGACGATGGCGTGAACAGTTCCGAGAGACAGGTTGTTTATGTAAAGGAAAATCGGCGGGCCGTCGCCGAGTGTCTGACACGGACGACGAACGCATCCGCCATATTTTTACAAGGAGTCCGCAGAAATCCGTCCGCCGTGCAACTGGACAGCTCAGCATGCCCCCGATGTCCGTCTGGCGTGTCTCGCGTCGACGAAACCGCACAAAATTCAGCTGCTGCAAGGTGACGAACAACAACGTGTGCAGTGCTCTAATATCGTTCTTGACAGTTTTCTTCCACGCTCAGTGTTTAGTGACGAGGCAACATTCCACTTAAATGGAAAGGTAAACCGTCATACTGTGAGAACATTGTGTATGGAACAACCGTATCATGTTGTACAACATGAGAGGGACTCACTAAAATTTGTACAATTTCACGGGAAGAGGTGTACGGTCTACTTTTCTTTGCGGAGAGCACTGTTACAAGAAGCAGTTTATCTCGATATACTTGAGAACTTTCTTTTCCAACAGTTGGAGACTGATTCGAATGACTTCAATAACCAGCTGAATGGGGCACCGTCACACTGGCATCTCGAAGTGGGGGAATTTTTAAATCGAAGGATTACTGAAAGATAGATCGGTCGCACTGGTCCAAATGGTTCAGCCTTACACCAGAGCTGACCGTATGTGACTATTTCTTTGGGGGTTTATAAAAGACTCAGTTTACGTGGTTCCATTACCAACAACAATGAATGAACTGAGACATCGCACAACAGCAACTCTAACTCAAGACACGCTCGCTGCAATGTGGGGACAACATGAATACCGCATTGACACATGCCGTCCATCTCAAGAGCGGCATATTGAACACCTCTGAAAAAGTATGAAAAAAAAAAACAGTTTTCCGGTCATCAAAAAACCAAAATTTATTGTATATGTTTATTAGTTTCACAAATATAGATGTGCGAAATCGGATGATCCTTTTTGGTACACCCTGTACAGTACGTGTTTATAACGGCGCCTTAAACACGCTGGCCCCCTTCGATATTCTTCGGACTTAGCAACATTTCTGAGCAATGTTAATGGCAAAACATTTTTACCATGTCAGTGTATTCGTCCGTAGGTTTGCAGTCGTCAAGTGATTGGAGTGTCGGGAGTAGCAACATTTTCTTACTCTCATTTCGATGTCAATCAACTAATACTGGTTAACACACGACCGCCTGGGGCGCATCTCCTCTTGTGTCACCCGTGCTTTCCACTGCCGCTACCGAGCGAGGTGGCGCAGTGGTCGGCACACGGGAGGACGACAGTTCAAACCCGCGTCCGGCCACCCCGATTTAGGTTTTCCCCGATTTCCCTACACCGCTTCAGGGAAATGTCGGGACGGTTGCTTCGAAAGGGCACGGCCGACTTCGCTCCCCGTCCTTCCTAATCTGATTGTACCGATGACCCTCCCGCAAATCAACCAACCATTGCCCGTAGTCCAGTGTGCCGTGTGTGTACTTCAACTATCGATATAAGGCGTAAATTTTGTTGTCTGCTACGCGGAACTCTATGCAGGTACGCCATTTACCCCGAGGTATGCTTACCTGGCGTGTAGCATCTCGCCCCCCAACTTACGTGCACGCCTCGACAAGTTCGAATGAGCTGCCCCAATAGATAGGAAATGCGCACGGCACCCGAGCGACGCATCACTCGAGGCAGTGTCGATATGCGCCCGACGTACAAGTTTTGCTCTGGGGACGCCTCAGCTCAGCGCTCCAAGCAGCTGCTCCGGTACTAAACCTGCGCTGGGAACGCGCGTGCTCGTGTGAAAGAGCTGCGATGCGGGAGCACCGTACAACACGGACCAGTACAGATTCTCGGACACTTTAGTTCACTGAGGCGACGTTTAGTGGCCGGCGCGGCCGCGCCCCCACATTGCCGCCGTCGCGCAGCCCATTCGACGGGCGAGTTGTGCGGGCAGGCTGCAGTCAGGGGCCAGCACAGCAAGCGCAAACGCGACGCAGTTCTGCAGGCTCTGACTGCCATCAGCGAGTAACACAGTCGATCGGTGCCAGCCACGTCTCTAATGCTCCCGTGTCTGTCAGAAGTGGATCCATAACGAAACGCGTTGGGACGGGGGGATATTTCGTAACTGCCTTAACCATCACGTACAGAGTGTAGCAAAAAGAATCATCCTCTTTGGCACATCTATATTTCTGAAACTAAAAAACACATAGAATGAATTTTGTTTTTGATGAAGGTGAAACTCAAAAAAGTTTTTTTCATACTTTTTCATAGGTGTTCAATATGCCGCCCTTGAGATGCACGGCATATGTCAATGTGGTTTCAAAGTGTTCCCACACTGCAGCAAGCGTGCATCGAGTTACAGTTTCCACAGCTGCTGTTATGCGATGTCTCAGTTCATTCATTGTTGTTGGCAATGGAAGCACATAAACTGAGTCTTTTTATAAATCCCGACAAGAAATATATACAGTCAGCTCCGGTGACCTTGGAGGACAGTAATGTAAGACCGAAACATTTGGTCCAGTACGACCGATCTATCTTTCAGTAATCCTTCGATTTAGAAATTCCCCCACTTCGAGATGCCAGTGTGGCGGTGCTCCATTCAGTTGGTTATTGAAGTCATTCGAATCAGTCTCCAACTGTTGGAAAAGAAAGTTCTCAAGCATATCGAGATATGTGCTCCTGTAACAGTGTTCTCGCCAGAGAGAAATGGACCGTACACCTTTTCCCGTGAAATTGTACAAAATTTTAGTGAGTCCCTCTCATGTTGTACAACATAATGTGGTTGTTCCATACACCATATGCTCACATTTTGACGGTTTAGCTTCCCATTTAAGTGGAATTTTGCCTCCTCACTAAACACTAAGCGTGGAAGAAAACTGTCATCCTTCATCTTGCCAAGAACGAAATTACAGAACTCCACACGTTGTTGTTGTTGTTGTTGATCTCCTTCACGAACGGCTTAGAGTAGCTGAATTTTGTACGGTTTCGTGTGTAAACGTCGACGCAACACACGCCAGACGGACATCGGGATCTTGTTGAGCTGTCGAACTGCACGGTGAACAGATTTCTGCGGACTCCTTGTGAAACTGTGGCGGGTGCGTTCGACGTCTGTGTCAGACACTAGGGAACGTTCCGGCGATTTGCCTTTACATACACAACCCGTTTCTCGGATTTGTTCGCGCCATCGTTTAATCCTCTGTGCTATAGGCGGATCCACAGCATACCTGGTACGAAAGTCACGACGAACAGCTATAAGCGACCCACAGTGCGCAAAACGTAGAGCACAAAACGCTTTCTATTGTCCCGACACCGTTTTTACTAAACCTGAAGTGGGCACACACTGCTGCTAGGATGAAAAACTCTAGACTTTGCTCTTTTCAACAGTACGCACATATATCAAATAATATAATAGTTACGATTTTTTAAAAATCGTACCATTCTTTTTGATACAGCCTGTATTGGTTCCTACTACGTGAAGGCAGAGGTTAGAGACTGTAGCTCCGAGTGATGCTTACCAGCGTTCGTTCTTATCGCGGAACAGTCACTCCTGGAACGAAAAGGGGATGTAGCAAACAGACAAGAAAGCGACCTAATAAAAAGGTGGTAAAAAGACTGACTCCGGACACGCAGACGAAGACTGCACAGTCTGAAGTCTGTCGAAACAGTGCTGAGTCTGTTGCTCTGAAGTTGCAACACGAGCGAAGTGGTTGAGGCAAGCATCACTGTTACACGTTTTGTGTGTGTGTGTGTGTGTGTTCCCGACTGCTGACGTAGCAGCTCGCATGTAGACCTTCAAAAGTTGAAACAAGCTTCATCCGCGAACGCTCTGCTTCTTCCACGACAGCTGGTCGAGCGCGGCGGCCGCAGCACGGCGCGCCCTCTGTGGCCGCGGTGCCGGCGCGCTGCCACCCTCGGCCACTCGTGCGCATCGAACGTAAGCGTGCTACACTCTGAACACTGGCTAGAGTCTTCGAAAGGAGTGTGACGTAACTGTCAGAATCAGCCTCTGCACTGTTACTGCAGGTTAAATAAAACCCACCGTTCGCATTCACCCAAAGAGAACAGATGCAACTACTTATACAGGGTGCTTCACGAAGACATGCTAATACACTACCGGCCATTAAAATTGCTACACAAAGAAGAAATGCAGATGATGAACGGGTATTCATTGGATAAATATATTATACTAGAACTGACATGTCACTACATTTTTACGTAATTTGGGTGCATAGATCCTGAGAAATCAGTACCCAGAACAACCATCTCTGGCCGTAATAACGGCCTCGATACGCCTGGGCATTGAGTCAAACAGAGCTCGGATGGCGTGTACTGTTACAGCTGCCCATGCAGTTTCAACACGATACCACAGTTCATCGAGAGTAGTGACTGGCGTATTGTGACGAGCCAGTTGCTCGGCCACCATTGACCAGACGTTTTCAATTGGTGATAGATCTGGAGAATGTGCTGGCCAAGGCAGCAGTCGAACATTTTCTGTATCTATAAAGGCCCGTACAGGACCTGCAACATGCGGTCGTGCATTATCCTGCTGGAATGTAGGGTTCCGCAGGGATCGAATGAATGGTAGAGCCACGGATCGTAACACATCTGAAATGTAACGTCCACTGTTCAAAGTGCCGTCAATGCGAACAAGAGGTGACCGAGACGTGTAACCGATGGCACCCCATACCATCACGCCGGGTGATACGCCGGCATGGCGATGACGAATACACGCTTCCAATGTCCGTTCACCGCAGTGTCGCCAAACACGGATGCGACCATCATGATGCTGTAAACAGAACCTGCATTCATCCGAAAAAAAATGACGTTTTGCCATTCGTTTACTCAGGTTCGTCGTTGAGTACGCCATCGCAGGCGCGCGTGTCTGTGATGCAGCGTCAAGGGTAACCGCAGCCACGGTCTCCGAACTGATAGTCCATGATGCTGCAAACGTCGTCGAACTGTTCGTGCAGATGGCTGTCGTCTTGCAAACGTCCCCATCTGTTGACTCAGGGATCGAGACGTGGCTGCACGATCCGTTACAGCCATGCGGATAAGATGCCTGTCATCTAGTCATTGTATCTCAACCGACGCGAGCAGCAATGTCGCGATACGATAAACCGCAATCGCGAAACCTTTATCATAGTCGAAAACGTCATGGCACGCATTTCTCCTCCTTACACGAGGCATCACAACAACGTTTCACCAGGCAACACCGGTCAACTGCTGTTTGTGTATGAGAAATCGGTTGGAAACTTCACTTATGTCAGCACGTTAAGTGTCGCTACCGGCGCCAACCTTGTGTGAATGCTCTGAAAAGCTAATCATTTGCATATCACCGCTACCGGCGCCAACCTTGTGTGAATGCTCTGAAAAGCTAATCATTTGCATATCACAGCATCTTCTTCCTGTCGGTTAAATTTCGTGTCTGTTGCATGTCATCTTCGTGGTGTAGCAATCTTAATAGCCAGTAGTGTATTTTACTGTGTTATTCTGCAAGTAAAACCAAAGAAGAAAGTTAATGTTTAGTTACCACTTACGGTAATAAGTACCCTCAGACTTTAAGAAGAATATAATAATTCCAATCCCAAAGAAAGCAGGTGTTGACAGATGTGAAAATTACCGAACAATCAGTTTAATAAGTCACAGCTGCAAAATACTAACACGAATTCTTTATAGACGAATGGAAAAGCTAGTAGAAGCCGACCTCGGGGAAGATCAGTTTGGATTCCGTAGAAATGTTGGAACACGTGAGGCAATACTGACCTTACGACTTATCTTGGAAGAAAGATTAAGAAAAGGCAAACCTACGTTTCTAGCATTTGTAGACTTAGAGAAAGCTTTTGACAATGTTGACTGGAATACTCTCTTTCAAATTCTGAAGGTGGCAGGGGTAAAATACAGGGAGCGAAAGGCTATTTACAATTTGTACAGAAACCAGATGGCAGTTATAAGAGTCGAGGGGCATGAAAGGGAAGCAGTGGTTGGGAAAGGAGTGAGACAGGGTTGTAGCCTCTCCCCGATGTTATTCAATCTGTATATTGAACAAGCAGTAAAGGAAACAAAAGAAAAATTCGGAGTAGGTATTAAAATCCATGGAGAAGAAGTAAAAACTTTGAGGTTCGCCGATGACATTGTAATTCTGTCAGAGACAGCAAAGGACTTGGAAGAGCAGTTGAACGGAATGGACAGTGTCTTGAAAGGAGGATATAAGATGAACATCAACAAAAGCAAAACGAGGATAATGGAATGTAGTCGAATTAAGTCGGGTGATGCTGAGGGAATTAGATTAGGAAATGAGACACTAAAAGTAGTAAAGGAGTTTTGCTATTTAGGGAGTAAAATATCCGATGATGGTCGAAGTAGAGAGGATATAAAATGTAGACTGGCAATGGCAAGGAAAGAGTTTCTCAAGAAGAGAAATTTGTTAACATCGAATATAGATTTAGGTGTCAGGATGTCGTTTCTGAAAGTATTTGTATGGAGTGTAGCCATGTATGGAAGTGAGACATGGACGATAACTAGTTTGGACAAGAAGAGAATAGAAGCTTTTGAAATGTGGTGCTACAGAAGAATGCTGAAGATAAGGTGGGTAGATCACGTAACTAATGAGGAAGTATTGTATAGGATTGGGGAGAAGAGAAGTTTGTGGCACGACTTGACTAGAAGAAGGGATCGGTTGGTAGGACATGTTCTGAGGCATCGAGGGATCACAAATTTAGCATTGGAGGGCAGCGTGGAGGGTAAAAATCTTAGAGGGAGACCAAGAGATCAATACACTAAGCAGATTCAGAAGGATGTAGGTTGCAGTAGGTACTGGGAGATGAAGAAGCTTGCACAGGATAGAGTAGCATGGAGAGCTGCATCAAACCAGTCTCAGGACTGAAGACCACAACAACAACAACATACGGTAATAAAAGATTTTGCCTGAAATTTAGCAATATATATGAAACCATTGCAAAACTGTACGAGGTTAAAGTAAAGCACGTTTTCCATTCATTTTGTTATTATTATGGGTCTGCTGAATCTAGTAAAAGATGTCCCAGACGTGTATCTGCAGTAGTTTTCCAGAACATCCAGAAAAGCAAAGATTATTAAACAAGTAAATTTGTTTACTTACCACTAGGAATGTAGAAACGCTTATCTCGGTGTTGGCAACCGTTGGCGAGTTGTTCCAGTCGTTTCGTAACCTTGAAACGAGATCGTTTTCTGCATTGTCCAGTGGAAGAACATAACAGCAGTGTATTTAAGTGAAAGCACATAGTAACTATTGTAGTTTGTAGATTTATGAAATAGGGATGCCTTTCAAACCATCACTTTTCCAAAATTAAATTCTCTGCTTAAGTTGAGAACTTTGTTTTTTAAATTTCAGACGATTGCACAAACTGGGCCAAGAAGTTAATAAATTAAAAATTTTACGGAATTACGTCTTTGCTTCTCTGCATGTTGTGGAAAACTACTGCATATACTGGGACGTGTTTTATTATATGCACCACACCACCACCACCACCACCACCACCACCAACAACAACAACAACAAAATTAATGAAAACTGTGGCTTAATTTAACCATCTACAGTTTCGCTATGGCTTCATATTACCGAAATTGCTTAATTTCGGGCAAAATCTTTTATTAGCCGTAACTCCGTAACTAAACATCTGCGGACCTATGTTTATATGAACTATTTTCTTTAGTTTTACTCGTAGAATAACATATTACAATATTTGCACATCTTCGTGAACCACCCTGCATTAGAAGAAAACCAAGCACACTGCCTGTGATCGCTAATAAGCAGCACATCCGCCATAGCTTGTCGGTGTACAGCAGAAAGGACATTCGTGTCAGTTACTTAGTCCACACATCACATTCGCTGTAAACATTACAGTGTGGAACGTGTCAACAGAACAGAACACACAAACACACACACACACACACACACACACACACACACACACACACACACACACGGGCGCGCGCAAAACTAAAAAAAATAGTTACATGGCTACAAGTGTTTTACATCTACATTTATACTCCGCAAGCCATCCAACGGTGTGTGGCGGAGGGCACTTTACGTGCCACTGTCATTACCTCCCTTTCCTGTTCCAGTCGCGTATGGTTCACGGGAAGAACGACTGCCGGAAAGCCTCCGTGCGCGCTCGAATATCTCAAATTTTACTTTCGTGATCTCCTCGGGAGGTATAAGTTGGGGGAAGCAATATATTCGACACCTCATCCAGAAACGCACCCTCTCGAAATCTGGACAGCAAGCTACACCGCGATGCAGAGCGCCTCTCTTGCAGAGTCTGCCAATCGAGTTTGCTAAACATCTCCGTAACGCTATCACACTTACCAAATAACCCTGTGACGAAACGCGCCGCTCTTCTTTGGATCTTCTCTATCTCCTCTGTCAACCCGACCTGGTACGGATCCCACAATGATGAGCAATACTCAAGTATAGGTCGAACGAGTGTTTTGTAAACCACCTCCTTTGTCGATGGACTACATTTTCTAAGGACTCTCCCAATGAATCTCAACCTGACACCCGCCTTACCAAAAACTAATTTTATATGATCATTCCACTTCAGATCATTTCGTACGCATACTCCCAGATATTTTAGAGAAGTAACTGCTACCAGTGTTTGTTCCGCTATCATATAATCGTACAATAAAAGATCCTTCTTTCTATGTATTCGCAATACATTACATTTGTCTATGTTAAGTGCCAGTTGTCACTCCCTGCACCGAGTGCCTATCCGCTGCGGAACTTCCTGCATTTCGCTGCAATTTTCTAATGCTGCAACTTCTCTGTATACTACAGCATCATCCGCGAAAAGCCGCATGGAACTTCCGACACTATCTACTAGGTCATTTATATATATTGTGAAAAGCAATGGTCCCATAACACTCCCCTGTGGCACGCCACAGGTTACTTTAACGTCTGTAGCCGTCTCTCCATTGAGAGCAAGATGTTGTGTTCTGTTTGCTAAAACCTCTTCAATCCAGCCACACAGCTGGTCTGATATTCCGTAGGCTCTTTGTTTATTAGGCGACAGTGCGGAACCGTATCGAACGCCTTCCGGAAGTCGAGGAAAATAGCATCTACCTGGGAGCCTGTATCTAATATTTTCTGGGTCTCACGAACAAATAAATCGAGTTGGGTCTCACACGATCGCTGTTTCCGGAATCCATGTTGATTCCTACAGAGTAGATTCTGGGTTTCCAGAAACGACATGATACGCGAGCAAAAAACTTGTTCTAAAATTCTACAACAGATCGATGTCAGATATATAGGTCTATAGTTTTGCGCATCTGCTCGACGACTCTTCTTGAAGACTGGGACTACCTGTGCTCTTTTCCAATCATTTGGAACCTTCCGTTCCTCTAGAGACTTGCGGTACAAGGCTGTTAGAAGGAGGGGCAAGTTCTTTCGCGTACTCTGTGTAGAATCGAATTGGTATCCCGTCAGGTCCAGTGGACTTCCCTCTGTTGAGTAATTTCAGTTGCTTTTCTATTCCTTGGACACTTATTTCGATGTCAGCCGTTTTTTCGTTTGCGCGAGGATTTAGAGAAGGAACTGCAGTGCAGTCTTCCTCTGTGAAACGGCTTTGGAAAAAGGTGTTTAGTATTTCAGCTTTACGCGTGTCATTGCACGTTGATGGTAATGTGAATTTCTGTGTGGTATTGGAGGAGCCGTTGAGGAGAAAAAAATATCTACATTCGAAAAAACATCTGGCGTCTATCAGGCGTTTTACTTTCACGGTTAGGTTGACAAAGAGGTTCGTGTCTGCACCTACCACTCCTTTCCGTGCCGGAGTTCGATACATCGGAAGGTAATGCAGACCATTTTCCCTTCTAGTGTTGCACTCGTCAATGTCTGTGTTGCTCTCAAACTCAGGTGAAGTGTTCATTTATTAACTTACCAAATTTGTTATGTAAGTTAATTGGCCTAGCTGCTGAAAGAGATGACTGCCTGTATGCATGTGTATCCCGCACGTAATTTAATTACTTTCGTTAATGTTTGCCTAAGTGTGGCGTTACCGAGAGTATTATCTCATGAGGCAAAAGCGAATGAAAATATGAAGAATAACTGACTGCATTCCAGATCGTTACAGTTTGCTCCTGTTCTTATGACAAGCCGAGGCCGAATGTTTCACAAAGTATATTATATTGTTTTTGCAGTTCTGAGGGTTCTCTCTCTATCTCTCTCTCTTTCTCTCTCTCTCTTTGAGTGTGTGTGTGTGTGTGTGTGTGTGTGTGTGTGTGTGTGTGTGTGTGTTTTCTCAAGGACAAGTCGACGCATCAAACGGGAATCTACGTTACATACTGAGGCCTCTGGTCCCCTGTCGATGTAAAAAATTGAAGCTTGTAAGTTTGTGCAGTCAAACACTGATTCATCACAATGTATACGGTGCTTCCCGTTGACTTAGAATCACAAAATTTGGCAAGAAGCAAGGTTTCACAGCACAATTCAAGATACGAATCTGAAAACTGTTACATTGTACGTATATAAGGCGGAAAAATATTTCTTTTGCCATTTGTTATCCGGCTTCAGAATTGAAAATAAAACACACTCGGAAGTCTCGGAATCCCTGAGACCGATATGTCGCCAGTGTCAGTGCAGGTAACAGGTAAAAGTCGTACACATCCTGGATTCCTACAGTGGATGTTTTTCCAGTTTAAAGCTACCCTGTTTGTGCGAAAAGCAGTCACCAACATTCACGAAGATGCCATTACTATTTGTTCCGTCGACGCTCCTTTGCTCGGCTCCACAAGAATCTCCCAGCACGAGTGACTGCGCCTCCCGACGCAAACACAACGGCGGACCTTCAACAGAAAGCAGCACTCAGCTCGGCCGGGCTCGCGCCTCACCTGATCTTGAAGACGGTCGCCTCCTCCTCGTCGATGGCGTAGTAGTCCTCCGAGCTGCGCCGCCGGAAGCGCGCGATGACCGCGAACGCCGACACGTACAGCAGGATGAACAGCAGCAGGAAGATCTGCCGGCACACCCACACAACAAGGGCTACACTCGTAATTCCAGACAAATATACACTACTACATATATCTACATCTACATACATACTCAGCAATCCACCATACGGTGCGTGGCGGAGGGTACTCCGTACCACAACTAGCATCTTCTCTCCCTGTTCCACTCCCAAACAGAACGAGGGAAAAATGACTGCCTATATGCCTCTGTACGAGCCCCAATGTCTCTTATCTTTGTGGTTTTTCGTGAAATGTAATTTGGCGCCAGTAAAATTGTACTGCAGTCAGCCTCAAATGCTGGTTCTCTAAATTTCCTCAGTACCGATTCACGAAAAGAACGCCTCCTTTCCTCCAGAGACTCCCACCCGAGTTCCAGAAGCATTTCCGTAACACTCGCGTGTTGATCAAGCCTACCAGTAACAAATCTAGCAGCCCGCCTCTGAATTGCGTCTATGCCCTCCCTCAATCCGACCTGATAGGGATCCCAAACGCTCGAGCAGTACTCGAGAATAGGTCGTATTAGTGTTTTATAAGCGGTCTCCTTTACAGATGAACCACATCTTCCCAAAAATGTACGAATGAACCGAAGACGACTATCCGCCTGCCCCACAACTGTCATTACACGCTTGTCCCACTTCATATCGCTCTGCAATGTTACGCCCAAATGTTTAATCGACGTGACTGTGTCAAGCGCTACACTACTAATGGAGTATTCAGACATTAAGGGATTCTTTTTCCTATTCATCCGCATTAATTTACATTTATCTATATTTAGAGTCAGCTGCCATTCTTTACACCAATCACAAATCATGTCCAAGTCATCTTGTATCCGCCAACAGTCACTCAACATCTTCCCGTACACCACAGCATCATCAGCAGACAGCCGCACATTGCTATCCACCCTACCCAAAACATCATTTATGTAGATAGAAAACAACAGCGGAGCTTCCACACTTCCACACTACCCTGACCTCCGATGAACACTCACCATCGAGGACAACGTACTGGGTTCTATCACTTAAGAACTCTTCGAGCCAGTCAGATACTCCAATCCCATATGCTCGTACCTTAATTAGGAGTCTACAGTGGGGCACCGAGTCAAACGCTTTCCGGAAGTCAAGGAATATGGCACCCATCTGATACCCTTCATTCATGGTTCGCAAGATATCATGTGAATGTTGAAAAAAGAAACGATCCGGAGGCACAGTTACAGAAACCAGTAGCTGTGAGTTAGAAGCACTGGCTCTGGCTGTTGACACACGAGCCCCACTGTGGCACAAGGCGGTGGATGGCTGTGTCGCAAAACTCCCGGGGCTGCGATGTTAACCAGTGCCGCACCTACAGCTGGATGTCGTCAGTCGAGGTGAATCGTTCGCTCCTGAGAGCCTTGTTAAGGGGCGTAAACACAGGGGGAGAGTTGCGGGCTGTGTGGAGGGTGGCCGGGAGCCTCCGGTTTGAAGTTCTGCAGGAGTGCCGCGACTGTGCCGGCCGTACGAGGCTCTGCATTGCCGTGGAGCAGAATGACCCACGGGTGAGACTGTCCGGTCGTTTTGATTTGATCGCTCGGCGAAGGGTGGTCGAGGTTTGGGAGTACCGCCGGGCATTCACCGTTGCCCCGTGCTGCAGGAAGTGAACCAGAAGGGGCCATCTCGGTCAAAGGAGGACGCCGGCACGGCGATTCACCTCGGACGACGACGTGCTGCTGTACGTGCCGGACCGGTTAACGTCGCAGCCCCGGGAATTTTGTGAGACAGCCGTTCACCGCCTCGTGTCACAGTGGGACGAGTGTCTACACACTTCTAACGTACAGCTACTGGTTTGTGTAACTGTGCCTCCGGCTCGTTTTTTTCGAACGCCCCTTATAAATAGAAAACGTAGCTTCAAAAAGTTGTTGCGCAATTTACTTGAAATTTTTACGCAAATACACTAATAAACATTGAGGCGGACAGAGACAACACACTTTTTAATAAACATAATTTATACCATACTCGTCACATAGGGGCAATATCGGGTAGACAAGGTACAAAAATGGTTCAAATGGCTCTGAGCACTATGGGACTTGACATCTGTGGTCACCAGTCCCCTACAACTCAGAACTACTTAAACCTAACCGACCTAAGGACATCACACGACACGCAGCCATCACGATGCAGAGGAACGGCAGCGCAGTGGCGGTGCTGCCACTTGTACTCAGGCGATTCGTGTCAGAAGGTGTCCGACCTGGTGATGGCCGCACGTTGGGAATTGACTGACTCTGAAGCTGGAATCGTAGTTGCGGCTACACGCGTGGGACACATTCTGAGACCCAGTGTTAACAGTGTGAGAGGTCCGCGACTAAGGAATTTATTGCTAGCGCGCTCGAGCAGATGTAACTTCGATGGACTGCTCACGCGCTGCCTGCGATATGTAGTGTGTAAGAGAACCTCAGGCCAGAGAGCAGTGTCGGCTGCAGCAGCAGTAGCAGCCGCAGCTCGCCGTCGGGCGGTTGGGCCGTTCGTGCCTGAGGTAAAAGCAGCAGCGCGCATGTGTAATTTGTAACGACTGATTTTGTACTATTGTTATATCGAGTCCCACGTAAATCTTTTTAAATATATTTTAATAATAATCTTTCTTATAAAGATGACAGACTATCATTCATCTGAATTTAAAGATTTTACTAATTCCTCCTATCCGTGGTCATCCCGATTATGGTAAACAAAAATCAGTTGTTTCATTTTATACATGGCAAATCTAGCGGCCAGCATTGAACTGGGCTGTGCCAGAAAAATTTCTTACAGGAGCAGATATATATATACGCGTTATCCGGCGACTTAATTGAGGTAAGAATTTTCAGTTTATTCAGTATGATCTTTCAGAGCCATGACGCAGCACTGCTGACATCCAGATTCACCAGTTTAGGTTCACAGTCACGTAATTATTGGAAGGTTACATACATGTGTCACAATTTTATTGAGTGGTTAGTCACATTTTTCTTGCGAGGTTACGGAAATTATCTGTTGGGAGGTACCACTAAATGTGAATGTTATAATTAAAATATCTGTTGGGAGGCTACAACAATGTGCTGAGAATACAAAATTTCAGGCGTCACCTTCCTCCACAGACAATGCAGTGGCGGACGACTTTCACGTAACGACCGAGAGCAGCAGCGTACGCGTAGGGCTGTCAGTACTGACAGACAAGCAACAGTGCGTGAAATAACCGCACAAGTCAATGTGGAACGTACGACCGACGTACCCGTCAGGACAGTGCAGCGATACGAGGCGTTAACGTGGTATGACGGCAGACAACCGACGCGAATATCTTGGCTAACAGCATCACATCCCCCGTAGCGTCTCTCCTGGGCTCACGACTGGAAAACCGTGGCCCATCAGGTGAGTCCCGATTTCAGATGCTGAGAGCCGAGTGTGACCCAGACCCCACCGAGACGGACACAGGCTGTCGACAAGCCACTGTGCGAGCTGGTGGTGGCTCGATAACGTTTACATCGAATGCACTGGCCGAGCAGCGACAGGACGTCGTTATGTTCGGCTACTCGGAGACCATTCGACAACGATGGAATTTTTATGGATGACAATGCGCCATGTTGTCCTCGATTGGTTTGGAGAATATTCTGAACAGTTCGGGCGAATGATTTGCCCAGCCAGACCACCCGACACGAATCCCATCGAACATCTATGGGACATAACCGGGAGGTGGGTTCGTGCACAAAGTCCTGCACCGGCAACACTTTCGCAATTACGGGCGGATCTAGAGGCAACATGGCCGAATATTTCCGCAAGGGACTTCCAGCGACTGACTGAAGTGCACGCTGGCATATCGAGTTGCTAAGCTTGTACGGGTCATGCAGGGCAGGTTGTCCGTGTGTTGCGCCGTTTTGCAGTTGATGGGCAGTTCTTCGTTTGGCTTCCCAAAACCGAATAACAGGGCGACACAAAACTTGAGACATGGCGGCAGCAGTACCAGTGTCTCGTAGCTCGACAGGCTCACAAATGAGAGATATCGTTACTAGCGGTCCCGGTACAGAAAAACAAACTGAGACTGCTTAAAGCGAACGAGGCACGATGGCCTGAGGTTTGATATCGAACTCGGCACACCGCGGTAACAGCTCTTTTTTTCTGGCTCAAATTCACTGAGAGTCGCGCGCGCAGCGAAAAAATGCATGTGACCGCAAAAGGGAGCTCGCCATTCGTGTTAACTAAGAGTCATAAGAGATCGGTAGCACAGTATCGGAAAACAATGGCCTATCGCCGACGTCTTTCTGTTGCAAGAATCCTACAATATACTGTAAGCTGAAACATTATGACGTTTGCAACAGTTCACCTGTGACTACAGTTACAACGGCAGATCGGAAGAATACCGATATCTTAATAGATTTTTTGTTTTGTTTTGGAATCTCTAACTTTCATGTAAAATTCGTGGCACTCTGTGTGACCCAGGAATGTTACACGCATAGCTGAACCAGAAAAATCTAAAAACGTTCGATATTTTCTCAACGCTGCAGCCCGTTGGTATTGCCTCGAGTACGTGGCTAATGTCAATACCCTTATACGGTAATATCGGCAGTATGAAATACAGTCGGAATGAAACTTCTGTTCAAACCAATTTCACAATACATACACAACATGTTTTTCGAAGATAGTCTTCAACAACGAAAAAAAATTAATTTCAGATTAAGCTTATCCATTACGTATGAATAAGACCCCTGATTATTTATACAGGAAACTGAAACAGGTAGTTCAAGAAAGTCACTGTTTGCTGTGTCCTGTATTTATATTAACTTGAGGTTGATTGAAACCCAGGACACTTTTCGTAACTGCTGCTAATTGTTCTCTTAACCTTATTGCAGGATTTCTCTTTTTAAAATAAAAAAAAAACACTCTTTGAGCCATTTCAGTAATTTTACTGAAATTGTGCTTAAGACTCACTACTTCGGCAAGGCCATTGGAAATTCGACACAACTCAATTGCGGACGAGCCACTGAATAAGGTGCCCACGTACTCACATGGTTCAAATGGCTGGCTCTGAGCACTATGGGACTCAACATCTGAGGTCATCAGTCCCTAGAACTTAGAACTACTTAAACCTAACTAAGCTAAGGACATCACATACATAGATCCCCGACGCAGCATTCGAACCTGCGACCGTAGCGGTCGCGCGGTTCCACACTGAAGCGCCTACAACCTCTCGGCCACACAGGCCGGCTACTCACATGGTTAACTAATTCTAGTTCTCGTTCACGGCTAAAGTCAGATGTTCTCCTCGAGGAGGGTATCTTGTCTGAATTTTATTTTAATCGAACATGAGGTGTAATTTTTAGTATTTTCAGCGCTTATGACACTGTTCAGTGATCTTCTTGACTTCACGAAACTTAGGGATTTTTTCAGACCCTTTAGCCCTCTCGGATTTTCTTTTTCCTCGTGATAAAAACACCTGCAGCCGTCCTTATGATTTTATTTTACTTTGTCGCTGCCAGTTTCAACGTTTCAGTGCGTCATCTTCAGGCTGTTGATGGTTGGAGTGCCGACACATTATCTGCGTATCCAGTAATGCTGGCAACTGATGTGTTGTGCATGGGGATTATATGAACCTGTACCGCATCAAAAACAGCCTGAAGGTGACGCACTGAAGCGTTTAAACTGGTAGCGACAAAATGAAGTAAATCATAAGGCCGGTTGTAGGTGTTTTTATTTTATGACGATAGTAAACGGGCGTCGTCCCAGTGGCCTCCTGTCACAAGGATGGACATACAAAAGCTTTCTTTTCCTTGTCCTCGGCATCTGAAATTAGATGTAACTCTTTACATAAGTGTAAACAACATTTTTTCTGAGATTTAGAGCATGGGGAAATATCAAAACCCTGTTTGTTCTATTTTCAGACCTAAACATTTGACCACTGCACACGATTTTTTGTATACTTGTTACCCCTGCTGAATTGCAAGTTTCCCCACGATTCAGATGAAACTGCCCATCGAAACTGGCTACAAATATAGATGAACTATATGTGCAACACTTTCTCAAATTCAATTCAATGCACAAAAATTATTCTCTTTCATTTATTTTTGATGTGTGTGTGTGTGTGTGTGTGTGTCTTATCTGTACACAGGTGATCCCTGGCGAAATGGTCAATACTCAGGGGTGTGACAGGATTGACGATTTCAAGCAAAAAACTTTACACAGACATACGGCCTATTCCGAATGGTTTCAGAGCTAGAACACATTTCATGTACATCATTATTTTTTGCGCATGGCAGCACATTGTCAGGTTTACACATGTACTACAAGTAGAAAACAAAACAACGTGCGTTTTACAAAGTTTTTGATGAGGAATACGTATTTTTAATATATTCGCATGTATGCGCAATCACAAATCTCACATTACAGATATTGTACAGTTCACAACAAATGTTCGAACATCCCACCCTCGAGGGCAACAGCGTCCGTGACGCCAACAAGCAGTTCATCTCGCGTATTCACCTTTTGTCTGTCTACCTCACACTTCCTCCACAAACAAATATCTACTGGCGTTAGGTCTGGCCAGTTAACTGTACAACCGTGACCCATCCAGCGATTAGGTTTAAGTGCTGTCGAGATGCCGGTACAACTTGGAGCCGCTACGTAGAGTATACTGCAGTCCGCGTAGTTCGAGGCACGTCCTCGACGTGTTCTGCCCGAAGTAACTCCCGTGTCATTTGCTCTTCTAAAAATGACTGCTCGTTTCAACGTTTTACAGATGACGCCGCACGATACATTGATCGAAAAACGAACTTGGAAATTGGTTTCGAAGGTAGCGTGTGGCTTATCCTGCAAACATCGACGCCATTCCGTGTAGATCTCTCTTCATCGGTGAGTAGCATTAATGGAAGAAAATGACGATTGTCATTTAACTACTTCCAAATTCAAGTCGTGTGGTATTGTCGCGAACGTCAAATGTCAAATGGGTCCAAGTTTTTGCGCGTGTAATATTCGCTATACTCGTGTTCGTGTTTGTACTAGGTCTGCGCTATTGCTGCGCTGTGCCGTAAAATGTGGCAGGCGTCGGAAAGCGCCGACAGTATTCTTCGGTAGTACTACCATCGCAGAAGCCGTAAACACATACCGCATCTGCACGGTCTTCATTAATCTAGGTGTGTGTACAAACTTTTCGCAGTACTACACTCACCACACACCGTGCACAACCGTGCGTTCAGTGGGCCGTTTTAAAGACAGAAAGACATCGCCGTCAAAAAAGGTCAAAAGCAACGAGATAGATTAGGCTGGAACAAAACGTCAAAGACAGGTTGCGTGTCTAAGACACACACGTCCGCGGCATTAGCCCAAAAAGAAATGTACGAGGTTCGTTCAATAAGTAACGGCCCACATTTTTAAAAAAAATATACAAATCAAACGTCCTTGTTGGTGCTTAACGTGTGACGTTTGTTGTGTGCGCCGGTGAAGTTCCGAACCGTTCTGGCAGATGGCAGAGCCGTAGTACAGCGTGAAACTGGCGTCTACATACGACTCACTTTACAACCAGCGTGCTGTTATTAAATTCTCGTGTGCAGAAAAAGAAACCGCGGTGGACATCCGTAAACGTCTGTTTGCAGTGTACGGTGATACTGCAGTTGGTAGGAGTACAGTCGGGTGACGGCTAGAGAAAGTCACAGCCTTAAAGAAGTTGCAGAAGCAGAGCTGCACGGCCAGCCGCGCTGTGGCCGCCCTGCCGCAGCCGCAGCCGCAGCCACTGCCCCAGGCGTGCCGAGCCGTGCGGCTGCCGCTGTCCGTGCCGACCGGCGCATCACAGACTCCACAGCTGGCTCCACACCGTCGGACGTCCATCTCTCTGGGCCGCTTAAAGATTCTCTGCGGGGAACACACTTCGGAGGTGACGGAGAGTGTCAGTCGTGCAGTGAAGACATGTCTGCGCCTACAGGACAAGAGCTTTTACCAGCAGGGAATACGTGCTCTTCCACAACGGTGGCGTACGGCCATAGAACGTGATGGAGACTACGTAGGAAAATAGGACGTGGACAAGACATGTTGGACTATACTGTCACCAAATTCTGACTCTTAACAATAAATATGTTCGGAGAAGAAAAATGTGGGGCATTACATATTGAACGCCCCTTTTACATTAAATGCGTTCTACTTAAGGAAACATTCGGAACACGGCATACGTCACAGGAAAGTTTTTGCTTCAAATGAGCATTGCTCGCATACCCCTGAATATCGACCATTCGTGCTAGGACGCCCTGTATAGTCATCAATATTCCAGAATAGCGATGGGAAAAACCCACTACTTAAAACCGATGCCGGTATTGTGATTCTGAATAACCGGTATTTTTTGATATTAGTTTCGTCGCGGTTATAACGTGTTTCTGTATAGTTATTTTATTGATTAGCACGTAAAACACTGGAATGTTGAATGTCATAGCACAGGTGCTAAAATTTTTAGTTTCTAAATAAAACTTAAAAAAATGAGTACTATCTACTAACAAAAATCTCCATTGCTTTGAAACGTGTATTTGGTTATTATAAAAAATGGGAATAGCTATCAGAGCTATTATATGGTTGCCATTTGTATGAAATACTTAAACGAAATTGAACCGACATTAATATATTAAAAACTTAACAGCTCATTCGTTCTTTATAATGAAAATACAGAGTAGTAGATCTTCTGTCCGTGTTTATGTGCACTGAAGAGCCAAACAAACAGGCACACCTGACCGATATCGTGTAGGGCCCCCGCGAGTACCCGGAAGTGCCGGAAGACGACGTGGCACGGACTCGACTGATGTCTGACGCAGTGCTGGAGGGAACTGACACCACGGATGCTGCAGGGCTCTGAGGGGGTGGAGATCTCTTCTGAACAGCACGTCGCAAGGCATGTCGGACACGATCAATGAGGTTCGTGTCTGGGGAGTTTGGTGGACACGTGAACTGTTAAACTCAGAAGTGTGTTCCTGGAGCCACTCTGTAGCAATTCTGGACGTGTGGAGTGCCGCATTATCCTACTGGAATTTCCCGAGTCCGTCGGAATGCACAATGGACACGAATGTATGCAGGTGATCAGAGAGGATGCTTGCGTACGTGTCGACTGTCAGATTTGTATCTAGGGGTACCAGGAAGTCCGTATCACTCGCACTGCACAAGCCCCACACCGTTACAGAGCCTGCAGCAGCTTCGACAGTCCCCTGCTGACATGCAGCGTCCACGGATTCGTGAGGTTGTCTCCAAACCCGTACACGTCCACCCTCTCGATGCCACGCGAAACGAGGCACGCCTGACCAGGCCGCACGTTTCCAGTCATCAAAAGTCCAGTGTCAGTGTTGACGAGACCAGGCGAGGCGCGAAGCTTCGTGTCGCGCAGTCATCCAGGGTACGTGGATGGGCCTTCGAAAGCCCATATCGACGATCTTTGTTCGAATGGTTCGCATGCCGAGACTTGCTAACGGCCCAGCATTGAAATCTGTAGCAATATGCGGAAGGGTCGCACTTCCGTCACGCTGAACGATTGTCTTCGGTCGTCGTCGGTTCCGTTCTTGCAGGATCTTTTTCCAGCCGCAGCGATGTCAGAGATTTGATGTTTTACCAGATTCCTGGTGTTCACAGTGTACTCGCGAAACGGTCGTAGAGGAAAATCACCACCCCATCGCTACCTCGGAGATGCTGTGTCCCATCGCCCCGACTCCAACACCACGTTCAAACTCAGTTAACTCTCGACAACCTGCCACTGTAGCAGCAGCAAGCGATCTGACAACTGTGCCGGACACGTGTCGTCCTATGTAGGCGATGTCGTCCGCAGCGCCGTATTCTGCCTGTTGACATATCTCGTATTTGAACACGCATGCTACACAGTTTTTTTTGAGTTTCAGTGTAGTATGCCTCTCTGTATCTGCAGCCTTTCGAAACCGAAGGCATAACGCGAAAAATAGATTAATGCAACCTCTGTTTTTCACTATTCAGTTATTCGTAATACCAAAATAGTGGTGTACGAACATTATCGATGACACGATTTTTGAACAGAGTTTTACGAAAAGTAGGGAACGATTGGCGGACTACGTTTTCTTCTATTTAGCTATTTTATTTGATATTTTGATTGTAGCTATCTCGAAACATAAAACGCAAAAGTCTGAGGGAGTCTCGGAATTGTCCGATGTTCGCTGTAAGTCAACGTTTATCGCTGGAAATAATACTAAAAGGAAACAGAAAATTTTATTTCGGAAATCGGTTATTCTGAGCGGTTTAGAGAGCCGGGCTACACTGGAGGTGAAGGGACCGGTTGTTCCGGCGGTGGCCGCCACAGCGGGGAAGGGCAGCCCGGGGTCAGCGTACGGGGAGGAGGCGCCGCGGCGTGCCCGTGACAGGCCGGCGGGCCAAAGTTCTGGCACTGTGCAAACTCGCTCTCGCTTGTAGAGGGGATTCTGCGGTTCCAGTTGCCGTGATCCGAGTTTCCCTCCCCGTCTGTTTCATTTATACTCCACGCAACACTACAGTGGCACAGCTTTGTTTATTCCCCGATAAATCATTAATTTAAAAAATACTGTAGGAAAATGTTAATTTTCAAATTGTTGCTCACTCGTAGGACGAGGGCAGCAAGCGGCGAAAGTTATTAGAATATATCGTGTGTGTGCCTTCGAAAGAACACACTCCACGGAGATCGCGCAGTTGTGAAACACTATATTTTTAGATTTCCAGAAGGCTTTCGACACCGTTCCTCACAAGCGTCTCCTAACAAAAATGGGTGCCTGTGGAATATCGCCTCAGTTGTGCGACTCTATTCGTGATTTCCTGTCAGAAAGGTCACAGTTCGTAGTAACAAACGGAAAGTCACCGAGTAAAACAGAAACAATATCTGGTGCTCCCCAAGGAAGTGTTATAGGCCCTCTATTCTTCCTGATCTATATTTACGACATCGGAAACGATCTGAGTAGCTCTCTTACATTTCTTTTTGCAGACGATGCTGTCATTTAGCGCCTTGTAAAGTCATCAGATGACAAAAATGAATTGCAAAATGATTTATATAAGATATCTGTATGGTGGGAAAAGTGGAAATTGACGATGAATAAAGACAAGTGTGAAGTTTTTCACACGAGTACTAAAAGAAATCAGCTAAATTTCGATTAACAGACAAGTCACACAAATCTGAAGGCTGTAAATTCAACTAAATACTTAAGGATTACAATTACAAAAAACCTAAACTGGAACGATCACACAAATAATATTGTGGGTAGAGCGAACCAAAGACTGAGATTCATTGGCAGAACACTCAGAAGGTGCAACAGGTCCACTAAAGTGACTGCTTACACCACCCTTGTCCGCCCTTTTCTGGAGTACTGCTGCGCGGTGTGGGATCCGCATCAGGTGGGACTGACGGATGACATCGAAAAAGTTCAAAGAAGGGCAGCTCGTTTTGTATTATCGCGGAATAGGGGAGACAGTGCCACAGACATGTACGTGGAGTGGCAATCATTAAAACAAAGGCGTCTTTTGTTGCGACGGGATCTTCTCGTGAAATTTCAATCACCAGTTTTCTCCTCCGATTGCGAAACCATTGTCTTGGCACCCACCTACATAGAGAGAAATGATCATCACGACGAAATAAGAGAAATCAGGGCTCGCACAGAAAAATTTAAGTGTTCGTTTTTCCCGCGCGCCGTTCGAGAGTGGAACGGTAGAGAGAGAGCCTGAAGGTGGTTCGTTGAACCCTCTGCCAGACACTTTATTGTGAATAGCAGAGTAATCACGTAGACGTAGATGTAATAATAATAACTAGCAGGTATGAAACACTATATGTAAATGGGGGGGGTGTAATAAGTGCTATCAACTGAAGCGGGACATTACGCGAAATCAGCGGCGACGGGAGAAATTTCCACGGACTGTCACGGCCGACACACATTCCAATCGGGAGCCACCGATCCTGCCAAGTAAGCAGGAGGTCCCGGGTTCCAATCTAGGTCGGTACACATTTTGATTAGTCCCCGCCGATTCCGCTGCGGCTGATAGCAGTGATCCCCCTTTAATTTAGGCAACGTGAGGAAAAACCGTTTTGTCCACGACTTGCGATAAATTGGTTACACAGGGTGTATACGGGGACAAGAAAAAAAAATTCCCGGATTATTCCCGGATTTCTCCCGGATATCCCGCTTAAAAAATATGCTTTTCCCCGGGCGAAAATACACTTTTTCTGTGCTAAGTGACAGTAGGTTTTCCGTAGATTTTCCCTCGGAACTGTAAAACTTATCAATCCTTTGAATGGTTAACGTTTTATACAATCGCGTAGAACTTCCCGGAAAAAAAAAGAAAAGACGGGGCAGAAAAGTTTTGGAGAGACTTTTAATTTAAAAAAGGAGAGAATTTTTGGAAAGACCTTTGATTTTCAGCAACATATACGCTGCATATTTTCGTATTACGAAAGTATAAATTCGAATTGCACCAAACAAAGCGCGTTAGTTTCCTGAGCGTTGAAACCGAGGTTGCGATGTCATTTTGTAAGCGAGTCATATTTCAAGCCACGAGATCTCGCCAGCCGATGACAGTAGCTATTCAGAGCATAGGACACCTGTTACAGTCAGCCAATAGCAAGATCACTGATTACATAGCGCGAACACGCAAAAGGAAAAGTTAACGGTTTACATTAATGTACACAGTACCGTATGTCTACAAGAAAAGCTAAGCTTCCACATATAATTTTGGTCTCAAAGATTAACACGCTACAACAGAAGCTAAGCTTTCACATGTAATATTGATTTTTTTTTTTTGCACGTGTTATACTTTAAGATACATCACAGAAATGTGCCAGTAAATTTAAAATTCTGATATAAATGTCTCGGCTCGAAATTCTGGCTGGTCCTCGAACTGTTCAGTTTCGAACGCTCTGTGATTTAGATATCCATCCCACATTCTCACACGTAACATAATTCATGTTGCGTAAAAATAAATTTTCTTTGAAAGTAACACTTTTCTAACCACCGTTCGCAATGCTATCCGGAGACTGTTAGAAATAGGTTCGATTTACCAGTTGCCAGAGAGCGCCAGAAAAACGGGCATTATTGTGCGTGTGCAACTGTAGTGGTGTAGGAAGCCCGCATGTTCGTGTGTATAAAGCACTAACAGAGCTTACATTACACCATAAAAGAAACAGGGCATCAGAGGATACTCCAAAGAGCATTGGAATTTCGTAACCACACTAAAATGCATAATACGGCTTGAAGTGCAAATTGGCTTTTTCCAGATTCACAATGAAGTAGGTCCCATCTGATATTAAGCTTTTCAGTGTGGTTTTTGGGATGTAAATTTTCTAGGAGTACCAGTACTCTGCGATCTCATTTTAGGTTCTTTATTATGGCATAATGCCATATATGGCAGAAGATGATAACGCGCACTTGAAATTCAGCGAACAGTTGGAACCAGGCAATACTGTAGAATGAAACACTTCGTTTCAAATAAAATGATTGCCTCAGCGGAAAGATTAATAAAGCCAAATTTCTTTAGCAAGCTTGCAAAAGTAACTTCACTGTTCTGCAAGGCGATTAATGCTTGACTGCTACTTAACTTGGAAATAAAATAAAATCAGAAAACAAATTAATAATATATTTTTTCCCTCCGTAATTATGTGAAGGTATTTTAATTCACTTGACGGCTCCCGGCCACAGAAATCCGTTTGTTTTCACTTGACGTGGGAGCTGTACACAAAGAGAAGCAGCGAAATCACTTAACGTAAACACGGGTCGGGTGGAGGTTAACCCCCTCCCCACTACAACTCAGACAACTCTGTGCAAGCGTGAATCTGGCAGCTAGGGCGCGGGAGAAAAATTTTTCTCGTTTGCATGTGGCTGCTTGCTGCAACTACCGATACAGCTAACAGCCAAACTTCAAGTAGCGGGAGAAGGTACTGCTTATACGCGAGTCAAATGCGCATGCGCAACAGACCGCTGGCAATTGGTCAAACGAACCTAACGTGAACAGTTGTGACGTCATGGTCATAGCAAGCAGTTTATTGTTACGAAGAATTACAGTCTGCGCCCTACGGTCTTTGACATATTTTTGCTATTTGCAGACGCTTCTACGTGCACGATGTTTTGCTATTGTAAATTGCACATTTCCGTTAAAGTTTTATTTTTTTTCCCTCTCGTTTATATTTTATTGCTGGAGTATCATTCTCCAGTAGCAGGATACAATGACATTCTTTGCTAGAGAATCAATTCTGCAGTGAAAATTGCAAAAATTTAACTGAAAGCTAAAACAATGAAAAATTCCCGGAATTCCGAAAAATTCCCGGGTTTTTCCCGGTTTTCTCCCGGATGAAAAAATTCCCGGGTTTTTCCCGGATTTCCCGGTTGTCCCGGGTCGTATACACCCTGTTACACATTCTCGTCAAACAACATCCGAGCCGCGCTAACCCAAAACAAGAACGGTAACAGTGATGTGGCTATACAGGGTGTGCCAGAAGGAATGATCAGTATTCGGCGATACGGTAGGAATGGTATTCGAACCAGAGACGTCCAGCTGGCGCACACCGGCTCCGGCACGCACACCTCCAGTAACTCCCCTCCACTGCTACGGAACACATCTGTTCCAGTGAACACCAGTGCCAGCACACTGAGGTGACGGAAGTCGTGGGATGTCTCGTAATACACGAGGGAGGTAAGCAAAAAAGAATTATTTTGTACAACCTACATATTTCCAAACTGTTTACAAAACCTTATCGCCGTCAAATTATTCTCCTTTAGAACTAATAAATTTGTCCCACCGCTGCTCCCATTGTTCTAAGTATTTTGTATGCCATCTTTAGAAGTGACTGACAGCTCCTCCTCCTCATTTTTTTCTTCTTCACTTCTTCCATTTTGTCAAATCGGTGTCCTTTCGTGCCCCTTTTCATCCGTGGGAATAAGGAAGTCACACGGAGCCAGGCCAGGCCAGGCGAGTAATGTGCGTGGGGCTGCGGAACCGTGCCATTTTCAGCCAAAGACAGTCAGAGACGTGGCTCTGTGTGCAAGTGTGTTAGGACCCGAGGTACAAACTTGGCAGCAACCTTTTTCATTCCCAAATCTTCGCTGAACAGAGCTCCGAGATAACCCACTAATCTCTTCACAGCTGATCAATTGCCTGGCGACGGTCCACGAGCACAAACACTATTTTTTTCAATATTTTCGTCTATTCGGGCAACTGATGGACGGCTAGAATGAGGTTTGTCACCGAGCGACATGTCGCCATTTCTAGAGTATTTGAATTCTATCCGTGCTAGTATCAAATTTACTCTGGAAAGAAAAAGACGTCTGCTTCCCCTTTTTGGACGTTGTCGTTCCCCGTAAAGTTGACGGCACATTAGGACATGTCGTATATCGTAAATCTACGCGTACAAATCTATGTCCACATGCCAGTAGCTGCCATCACCCTTCGCAGATCACAGGTGTCCTCGAGACCTTAGTGAATAGGGCGCACTGTATATCCGATAAAGATAATTGGCAAGAAGAGCTCTCATACCTCAAAAGCATTCTTAAAGCGAATGGATTTTCTCCGCAACAAATTCGTACAGCAGTTCCTTCAGATGTAGTGCGTTTTTTTGCCCTATGTGGGCGCTCTTTCCTCGAAGATACGCCGTATTCTCGAGAAACGCTGTGTTAAGGTGATGTTCCACGAACATTGCAGCTTTACTCGGCTCTCTAAAGGACGATTTATTGCTTTCTAACGTGGGTGTTTAGCAGATTCGCTGCGGAAATGGTGACAAGTCGTACATACGTAAAACAACACACACCATTCTTGAGAGATACGTGGAATATCGAAGGTACATACGCTTATGACAGCCACACAAGTCAGCTGTGGCCGAACGTTTTGTTGATACAGGGCATTCCATGAACTACAGTGATGTGAAGATCCTAACATTCATCTCTTCCTTTTGGGATGCTGCCTTCGAGGAAGCTATAGACACTGGATTAGCTAATAATTTAACAAATAGAGATATGGTTTTAATTTGGACGCACGGATTCCGGCTCCTGAGATATTTAAACAGCAGAGAAGCCCTGATGGTGCCATCGCCGCCGAACATACGTAGAAGAGCGAATCGAGTGTCCGTACGACTTCGCCAGAGGCGGCGCGTGTGTAGCGTCGTCTGCTAACTGGCGGTCGCGGTGAACCAGACACCGCCGCGGGTGCCGCTTTGTCGTCAGTTTTCCAATTCATTCTGAGGATGGACGGACGATACGCGGCCGAAATATCACCAGAAGAAAGTTGACTTGCTCGGCAACATTCGCGAAATGTAATGGACTGGACAATATAAATCTAATGCACGTAGGTTAGCAATGACTATATATCTCTCTATCCTGAACAGTTCCCAGGACAGTGAGATGGACAGAACGAGCCTTTTCCGTTATTCTGTTTTACAACGAACTTCTTTTTCAATCGTCTAGCGTATATACACACATCAAAAAAAGTTTTGCATCACCCCATTTCCCAGAACTACTGAACACAGAAGTTGACTATGGATATTGTACACACAGTCCCTTTGACTGTTCAGAGATGTCACTAAACCCGCCCAAAGATGTAAACAGCCACGCATGAGCAGCGGCTATATGACGGAGGCGGTCCAACAGCCGATCAGTTCCAGTCATTCCACGAGGAAGGAGGTACACGGCTCGTGTTCTCTGTAGTTCAACCGTGCTTAGACGGTCAATACCGCGGTTCGATCGCGTCCGCATTGTACCAGGAAGGACTCTCAATAAGGGAAGTGTCCAGGCGTCTCGGAGGGAACCAAAGCGATGTTGTTCGGACGTGGACGAGATGCAGAGAGGCAGGAACTGTCGACGTCATGCCTCGCTCAAGCTGCCCGAGGGCTGCTACTGCAATGGATGACCGCTACCTACCGATCATGGCCAGGAGCAACTCTGAGAGCAACACCACCACGTTGAATAATGCTTTTCGTGCAGCTACAAGACGCCGCCTTATGACTCAAACTGTGGGCAATAGGCTGCACGATGCGCAAGTTCACTCCCGACGTCCATGGCGAAGTTCCTCTTGCAACCACGACACCACACAGTGCGGTACTGATGGGCCCAAAAACACGCCGAATGGACCACTCAGCATTGGCATCAACTTCTCTTCACCGATGAGTGTCGCATACGCCTTCAACCAGACAATCGTCGGAGACGTGTTTGGATGCAACCCCGTCAGGCTGAACGCCTTAGACACACTCTCCAGCGAGTGCAGCAAGGTGGGGGTTCCCTGCTGTTTTGGGGTGGCATTATGTGGGGCCGACGTACGCCCCTGGTGGTCACGGAAGGCGCCGTAACTGCTTTACGATACGCGAATGCTATCCTCCGACCGATAGTGCAACCATATCGGCAGCATATTGGTGAGGCATTCGTCTTCGTGGACGACAATTCCCGACCTCATCGTACACATGTTGTGAACGACTTCAGGATAACGACATCGCTCGACTAGAGTGGCCAGCATGTTCTCCAGACACGAATCCTATCGAACATGCCTGGGATAGATTGAAAAGGGCTGTTTGTGGACGACGTGACCCATCAACCACTCTGAGGTATATACGTCGTTGAGGCGTGGGACAATCTGGACCAACAGTGCCTCGATGAACTTGTGGACAGTATGCCACGACGAATACAGGCAGGCATCAGTGCAAGAGGAGGTGCTAAGGGCATTAGAGATACTGGTGTGTACAGCAATGTGGACCACCACCTCCAAAGGTCTCACTGTATGGTGGTACAACATGCAATGTGTGGTTTTCATGAGCAATAACAATGGCGGAAATGATGTTTATGTTGATATCTATTCCAATTTTCTGTACAGGTTGTGGAACTCTCGGAACCGAGGTGATGCAAAAACTTTTTAACGTGTGTATTGTTCTTGCTACCTCACTTTTGCCTTTCACCTACAATTTCGATCAGTTTGATGCTATCTCCTTATTCCGTGTCTGCAGTGCAGCGCCGTACCTGAACAGCTACCTATCTGCAAGCTCTGATCACCAGGTGGCGTCGATCAGACTAGTCTTAGTTCACCTGTTGCCAACCTCGAGTACCCTCCGAGTTACGTGATGTTCCAACTTGCGCTCATTTATCTGTTATCGTGGTACCAACTGCCTAAAGCTCTTGGCACACGGACCGTGCATCCGAACGTTGAGCGGGCCAGTTTCTGACGTCATAGCGTGGAACAGCACGTTCGGGAGTCTTTCCGATCGTGCAGAGCAATATCTGGCATGTCAGATATTCTGAGCGTGCGTCTGAGCGTTGACCAATGAGATGGCAGATCGCCACCTACGTCACACGCACGCCGTCTCCCTTCAGTACAGAGTTGTGAGGCGCCATATTGGCATTCAGTTCAAGCCTATATGTATATATGCCGTTTCTGAGCACCAGCAAATTGCCAATCACTGGAAAACCCGTTGTTAGTAGTGTGATTCGTTCCAATAAAATAATGAGAAACATCATATTCGTGGCAAAAGAATTATTGTAACTTGCCTATTATGAGAGTAGGCTATTTGAAGGCAGCGACACACTGAAGATCCACTCTAACGCATTGTTCTTGGTGCAATTTCTTGTAATTAAACTTCAATTAGTAACATAATTATCTACGATTAAGGTTTTCAACAAGTAGTAAGTGACTATGATTAAGAAGAACAGGTGTATTGTTGGCTTAGCGTAATGAGTCGAATGGCCGTCTTCTAGCGAGTTGTTTCTCTGGGAGGTGGTTCGCGTCCTTAACACTTCCAAATTTTTTTCGTAACATTCGCGTTTTTATTACGTTCTGATACTTTATTATTAGTTTAATATAATTATATACTATAATATTTGATGTTAAGTAAATATAAGTTGACCTTTTTTTGAGGGGTGACTTTGTTCGATTAGCTTAATCTACTAGACAGCTTGCGTAGGTATAAAGATATTTTGCTCCTTTTTCTTTTACGCTTCGTAATGTACATGTTGCAAAGATTCTGCTACTGGGTAGGAACAGTGATGAAGTAAGACTGACAGTGTTTTACTAAAATGATGAAATAATAAACATTATTTATTACTCTTATGCGGAGACCTGCTACTTTCCTTTTCGTGGACGGTGGAGGAAATGTGCGTTTTAATAGAGCTAACGTAAGAATTTCACGCGCGCCCGTTTAGTAAACAGTGTGATTTACGAGCTATAAACATCCCTCAACTGTCGCTGGAGTGCGTTACGATCGCGTGTACCACGTTGGGGCCCACGTACCGTATGCACAAGTCGCATCGTTTCTGAGCGTTCAGCAGCACGTTGAACTTGGCACGCTCAACGTTCACGTTCGACAGCACGGTGCGAGTGCCGACGGCTTAATCGCGTGTTGCGATTTCTCCTCCGGCGTTTGCCACATTTGCTCCCATAATGTTACTGAAATCATGCTCTCGTGTGAGGGATTATAAGCGACACCCCCCCCCCCCCCGGGGGGAGGGGAGGGGGTAGAAGTTTGTCTACGTGTAATTGTGAAATCAGGTAATATGTGTATGTACGTATGAGGCTGGTCATGGCAACGATTTTGCGGACTCGGGCTGCTGGAGCGAGGTGACGGCAGCTAGCTGGCTGGCTGGCTGGCGCCGCGGTGCTCGGCCCGCAGTCGGGTGGCGACCTCGCAGTTTGCGTCACGGCGCCGCAAGAAGCGTCATTAGCGGCGGGAAGTTGGCCTCACCTCTGTGGACCTGTGGCAGCCGGCAAAAAGTGGCCAGCGTGGAAAGGGTTGCGAGTCGGGGCGCTGGCGTCACAGCAGCAGCTGTTCAGTGCTGCATCTATTCTTCTTCTTCTGTCTTCGTTCCGAATCAGCGGACAGCCAGCACGGTTACCAACGGATGTGACACGATGGGTTTATAGGGTGACCAGATGGCGTACCTTTCGCCATTCCGTAATCTCTCTGCCCCCCGTACCGAATGTGCGTAACTAAACTGTCTGCGTGCAGTGTTCTTCGCGTGTAAGTTAGCGAAAGTATTCTAAATGTTTGCGACTCGTGTAACTGAGGCGGCACTCGGGTACCAGCCCGGTATTCGCGTAGTGGGATGTGGGAAACCGCCTAAAAATCACGTCCAGGCCGGCCCTCGTCGTCAATCCGCCAGGCACATTCGATCCGAGTCTGGCACCTCCCCGTCCCGGAAGTGTCGTTTTAACACCCGAAGTTATCGGGGCAGATTAGTTTCTTAAATGCTCGTAGTATCTCATTGTAAAATTCATATAGTTGTTTCACACATATGCTGAATGGCAGGCATTGAAGGTTAACTGTCATGTAGCTGTTCGTCTAATTTATTTGAAGTTGTGCAGAGTGTTTCTAACCTTCCACCACACCAGTGGCTTCAGTGAAATTTCGTCCTTATGGAATATCGACCCAGTTAAGTGACTGGATTCGTGACTTCCAGTAAGAGAGCTCACAGTTGGTAGTAACTGACGGAAAGTCATCGAGTAAAACAGAAGTGATTTCTGGCGTTCCCCAAGGTAATGTTATAGGCTCTCTGCTGTTCCGTAGCTATATAAACGATTTTGGAGACAATCTGAGCAGCCGTCTTAGCTTGTCTGCAGATGATGCTGTCGTTTATCGACTAGTAAAGTCATCAGAAGATAAAAAGAAATTGCAAAACGATATAGAAAACATACCTCTATGGTGCGGAAATTGGCAACTGACCCTAAATAATGAAGTACTAAAAGGAATCCGTTGAACTTCGGTTACACGATAAATTACTCAATTCTAAAGGCCGTAAATTCGGCTACATACCTAGGAGTTACAATTGCGGAAACTTAAAATGGAAAATGTTGTGTGGAAGGGAAAGCAAAGACATCGTTTTATTGGCAGGACACTCAGAAAATGTAACAGATCTACTAAAAAGACCGCCTACACTACGCTTGTTCGTCCTCTTTTAGAATACGGCTGCGCGGTGTGGGATCCTTACCAGATAGGACTGACGCAGTACATCGAGAAAGTTTGAAGAAGGGCAGCACATTTTGAATCGTTGCGAAATAGGGGCGAGAGTGCCACTTAGCTGATACAGCATTTGTCACTGACATTATTAAAGCAAAGGCGTTTGTCACGAAATTTAAATCACGAACTTCCTCCTCCGAAGGCGAAAATATTTTGTTGACGCCAAGGTACATAGGGAGAAAAGACGATCTTAATAAAATAAGGGAAATCAGAGTTCGCACGGAAAGGGTTTTATTTTTTCCGCGCTCTATTCGAGATTGGAATAATAGGGAATTATTGTCAAGGTGTTTCGATGAATCCTGTCGCAGACACTTCACTGTGGTTTGCGGAGTGTCGCTGTAGATGTAGAAAGTCTTGTCGTGCACGCAGAAGAACTTCTCTCTCTTCATCTCGTATATTCGTAAAACGTGTCCGGTTACTGCAGCAGGCGAGGAAAAAGTGTGCAGCAGTCGCCGCGTTCTTCTCGACACACGCACACCTCACTCACGTACAGCCGACTTGTCTGCAGAGCAGCACTCGTCTCAAAGTGCAGAGACCTCGTGGCGCTTATCCCGCCAGACGAGGTTAAAACAGATTGTAACTCCGTCTTCTAACGAAGAGTGACCTGAGCTGACCTAACCTAACAGTATGCGTTCCACGAAAAGCCGACGAGCGAGACGGGACGGAGTGTGACAAAGCTGTCGGTGAGCTCTGGTGACCTTTGCCGGTGCCACTGTGGAAGCAGCGGCGAGGCCGCCCTCACACGGGACGTGTTTCTCGCCGCGCAGTCCGCCGCGGTCGGTGCCTGCCGCGCTCTCCGGCGACAGTCGTCGTCTCTATCCGCCGCACAGGTCCTGCACTTTCTGTACCAGAACGGACGCGCGTGAAACAGCCGCGATTGCCGAAGGAGGGCGCCGAAAACCACGAACGGGATTCTAGACCCGTCGATGGCTTAAACGGCGAATTACTGGTAGGGGGACACCACATCACCTCGGATACACACTACTAGATTTTATTCGTTACAGTTGAATCTTTAACTATATTCGATTGAAAAATCTAAACTGTTGTAAACTTCAGCCTCTAACTGCAGTTCGTGTGTGCACATTATCTCTACTTTCGATTCCGCATTGGCTACCGTCATTATGAAATAATGCACTTCGTCCCACAAATTTCGAGATCGAGAGTCTTTTCGCAATTTAATTCGAATGGAAGATCAGATTTCTTCGAAGCTGCTGACCGTAATTGGAAAAAAATGTTTCCTAGAAATCTACAGACTCGAGGCATTCTGTATAACCGATAGATAGGTATAAATACGCAGACAGAAAACAATCGCAACACGAAAAAAGTAAGTAATGTAGAGTAATGAAGTTTAGGGTCCAGTTAACACGATCAACTTTGGAGGATCACAGGTTAATTCAACTGCACGACAAGCCACTGCAAATGTGAAATGCAGGCACCTTAATAACCGGTGTAACCGCCGGACTGTCGAATGCAAGGCCGCAGACGTACAGGTGCCGGGTGTCAGGTTTGTGGGGTGGAGTCCGACGCCTGTCGCACTCGGTCGGTGAGTGCAGGGACCGTTACTGTCGCCTGTGGATGACGCTCGAGTTGTCCGATGACGTCCCACGTGTGTCCCACTGGACACAGCTCTGGTGATCGAGCACGCCGAAGCAACGTCTAGAGCATGTCGGGTTACGTGAACAAGAGTTATCGTGTTGGAAAACACCCCCCGGAATCCTGTTCGAGAATGGCAGCACGACAGGTCGAATCACCAGAGTGAGGCACAGATTTTCAGTGAGGCTCCAGGTGTGTCCGGCTCGCAGACCCCCTCCTGAGCGTAGGGGACCGCGGCACACCTCTGCCCTCTAGTGAGCTCTCGTCGCAACTGGCCGTGTTCTGCGGTCAGTGGGACGCACGCTGCACGGCGCCTGGCTCGGAGCTGTCCCCGAAGTAACACATTTGCACAGTCGGTTGTATCACTGTAGTGCCAACTGCTCCTCACATTGCTGCGCCGTACGCCGAACGAGACGGTCTTCCCTGTCGGCAGAGCCACGTGGCAGTCAGCAGCCCCGTCTTGTTGCGACCGTCTATTCTCGTGACAAGCGTTGCCAGAAGTCGTGCATAGAGGCTACATTCGTACCAGCCCTATTACACGACCACGTTCAAACTCAGTCAGGTCTTCACAATGGCGACTAACACCAGCTCACCACGTCCATCTACATACACACATACACACACTCCGCAATCCACCATACGGTGCGTGGCGGAGGGTACTCCGTAGCACAACTAGCATCTTCTCTCCCTGTTCCACTCCCAAACAGAACGAGGGAAAAATGACTGCCTATATGCCTCTGTACGAGCCCTAGCTCTCTCTTATCTTTGTGGTCTTTCCGCGAAATGTAAGTTGGCGGCAGTAAAATTGTACTGCAGTCAGCCTCAAAAATGCCGGTTCTCTAAATTTCCTCAGTAGCGATTCAGGAAAAAAAAATGCTTCTATTCCTCCAGAGACTCCCACCCGAGTTCCAGAAGCATTTCCGTAACACTCGCGTGATGATCAAACCTACCAGTAACAAATCTAGCAGCCCGCCTCTGAATTGCTTCTATGTCCTCCCTCAATCCGATAGGGATCCCAAAAGCTCGAGCAGTACTCAAGAATAGGTCGTATTAGTGTTTTATAAGCGGTCTCCTTTACAGATGAACCACATCTTCCCAAAATTCTACCAATGAACCGAAGACGACTATCCGCCTTCCCCACAACTGCCAATACATGCTTGTCCCACTTCATATCGCTCTGCAATGTTACGCCCAAATATTTAATCGACGTGACTGTGTCAAGCGCTACACTACTAACGGAGTATTCAGACATTAAGGGATTCTTTTTCCTATTCATCCGCATTAATTTACATTTATCTATATTTAGAGTTAGCTGCCATTCTTTACACCAGTCACAAATCCTGTCCAAGTCAACTTGTTTCCTTCTACACTACTCAACGGCGACACCTTCCCGTACACCACAGCATCATCAGCAAACAGCCGCACATTGCTATCCACCGTATCCAAAAGATCATTTATTTAGATAGAAAACAACAGCGGACCTACCACACTTGCCTAGGGCACTCCAGATGCTGCCCCCACCTCCGATGAACACTCAGACGTAACTGATGCTCAGCGTGCGTCTAAAGCAAAGCCGATTGCATTCTCGCGGTGACGCTACCGGCGCCACTCTTATGCGACTGGCGCAAAATTTAAGCAGATACAATCTTTCAGGTGTAGAAACACGGCTACGATTTTTCGTTTATATCGCACAGCTCCTCGGTTTTCTGACTTTTTCGTCGTTATAGTAACAACAACCATACCGATACATGTATTCCCGCGTCGGTGGCACCAGAACGATTTTTTACGACTCGGTCGTTGCAGGAAGTAGGGTCCCTTACGTCAGATTGGTACGTTTACCCATCTGCATCATCCTTCAAAGTTTGTAGCGTCATAACGGAATCCACCTTTATATCCCAGCATATGTCATCCACAGTTACCTCGAGATCCGTCAGTAAAGGACGCAAAACACGAGTGAAATGTGAAACCGTGCGCAATGTGTTAAGACGTAGGTCGGTCGGGTACAATGGCAGTGCGTGGAGCACTCCGGCCTTCGGAGATAAGCGCGGCTCTGGAGGACGACGTGTGTGTGTGTGTGTGTGTGTGTGTGTGTGTGTGTGTGTGTGCGCGCTGCAGGCAGTACGAGCGGCCTCAAACTGCGCCACACTGTCGTAAATCGTGACTGGTATGAAGCGCAACCGTGCAGCATCGAAAAGTGAAAACACCACACAGCGCGGTATCCACAAGTACACTGAAGGAACTCGTCCCCCGTGAGGGCCGATTCGTATGCCTTCTTTAGGAAACAAAGTTCCCGATAAAACTGGAGTCCTCCCGTCCATTCATCTCTGTTTCGCTGCCCTTCGTTTTCTTACCCATCCTCCACTTTGGTGTTTCAGCTAAATCGTCCTTTACAGAGCCGAATAAAGCTGCATTCTTCGTGGGAGGTCGGAAGATCGCCTTAACTCAGCGTTTCTCTAGAATACGGCGTGTCTTCGAGAAAAGAGCGCCCACACAGGGCGAAAAAACGCACTACACCTGAAGGAATTACTATGTGCTTCCCCATCACATACCTGCATTCTAGTTTTTACACTGAACGGTCTACGAATTTGTTGCGGAGAAAATCCATTAGCTTTAAAAAATTATATTAAGAACATCGTGGACTGTGCGGCTGGTCCCGGCGGAGGTTCGAGTCCTCCCTCGGGCATGGGTGTGGGTGTGTGTGTGTGTGTGTGTGTGTGTGTGTGTGTGTGTGTGTGTGTGTGTGTGTTTGTCCTTAGGATAATTTAGGTTAAGTAGTGTGTAAGCTTAGGGACTAATGACCTTAGCAGTTAAGTCCCATAAGATTCCACACACATTTTTTTTGTTTAATTGAGAACAGTAATTGCAATATTAGACACAATCACGAAAGTTTACTAAATGTATTGAACGTCATTTCGCTTCTATTCATTGCACTGTATTATAAGAGCCTTGATTTGATTTGATATTAATTGCTACAATCACGTATTGATGTACCACATTTGAAGATGACAGTGTCTCTAACCGTTTGACACCTGTGCCTTAACCACGCGACTGGTGTGTACTGCACACGGTCCCGAATTCTCGCCATCCGAAAACAAAAAATAAAATATACCCCTCTCACTTGTATTGACCCTGCAGGGGTCTGGCCCTGAGGTAAACGGCGAACTTTACTCAACTCGCGGCCGAATATATACATCTATGCATACAGTAGACGACGCGGATGCCGATTTCTGTGTTCGGCATTTGACGATGCCACTGTGGCTCCGGTATGTTAGCACACGTTTTCATGAAACAGGTAACCCTCTTCATATTTGAAGCGCACAAGTGGCCATGTACGTTAGTAATAGTTTTTATTATGGTCTATTTTACTGTTTTAAGCTGTATGCAATCTGCTAGTGTATTTGTGTTTTCACCATATTTTGCTGCAGATCTGGACATAGTCATTACAGACCGAAACCTGTGATGTGATGACAAAAGATTTGTGACCGTGGACGTGACGCAAAAGGAAATTCAATGAAAGTTGAGGCGACGGCCTTGCCGCCGCGGTAATACCGCCTCGCGTCAGTCGGGCTGGGACGAGTGTGACCGTCGGGTGTGCCGGGCGCTGTCGGCAAGCGGCCCTTGTGCGGCAAACGGGGGGGCTGGTCCGTTAGAGAGCAGCGCCTCCGGTCCCGCAGACAGACACCGGTGTCACCCTCATTACCCGCATCCAGCGACGCCTGTCACGAGGACAACACGGCGGCCTGTCGGTACCGTTAGTCGCTTCGAGACCTGTTCGGATTGTGTTTGTTTTGTTTTTTCTTTTAATTAAAACTGAGCACATCTTAAAATACTGCTGTCTTTGTAGGCATATTTGTTTCTTCGTGAACAAGAAAAACTGACTCCTAACGTTGATTGACGTTTTGGATTGTGCTATTAGCTTCGAGAAGCATGTAGGCTGACAAGGGAACCTCAACATCGCACCCCCCTCAGATTGAGTTATAACTTGGCACAGTGGATAGGCCTCGAAAAACTGAACACAGATCGAGAAAACAGGAAGAAGTTGTGTGGAACTATGAAAAAATAAGCAGAATATACAAACTGAGTAGTTCGTGTGCAAGATATGCAACATCCACGATAATGTGAACCGAGGAGCGCCGTGGTCCCGTGGTTAGCGTGAGCAGCTGCGGAACGAGAGGCCCTCGGTTCAAGTGTTCCCTCGAGTGAAAAGTTAACTTTCTTTATTTTCGCAAAGTTATGATCTGTCCGTTCATTGACGTCTCTGTTCACTGCTATAAGTTTAGTGTCTGTGTTTTGCGACCGCACCGCAAAACCGTGCTATTAGTAGACGAAAGGGCGTGCCTCTCCAATGGGAATAGAAAACATTTGATCGCGAGGTCATAGGTCAACCGATTCCTCCACAGGAAAACACGTCTGACATATTCTATACGACACTGGTGACGGCATGTGCGTCACATGACAGGAATATGTTGTCGACCCACCTAACTTGTGCACTTGGCGAATGGGTAAAAAGATTCTTCTACCTTCCCCGATTTAGGTTTTCTTGTGGGTGTGATAGTCACTCCAAAAAAAGTGATGAAAACATAAGAGTTTGTCACATAAACTGCAACAAATGAATGCAACAGTTTCACACTCGCACAGTTTTCCCTGTGCTCTGTCAAAAATATGTTTTTAACGTTTTCAAATTTTTCCGTGTGTAGACCGTCAAATCCTGCATATGTCCAAGCAAATCTGAACATGTCCTGGAATTTTGGAGAGCGACGTTGATTATGTGTGAGTGCCTGAACTTTGATAATTGTCTGACAATAAAAAATAAAACTTTTCACTCGAGGGAAGACTTGAACCGAGGACCTCTCGTTCCGCAGCTGCTCACGCTAACCACGGGACCACGGCGCTGCTGAGCTCACACTATCCTCGATGTTGCCTATCTTGCGCACGGACAACTCAGTTTGTGTATTTTGCTTATTTTTTCACAGTTCCACACAACTTCTTCCTGTTTTCTCGATTGATCTGTGTTCAGTTTTTCAAGGGCTATCCACTGTGGCAACTTATAACTAAATCTGAGAGGGGGGGGGGTGCGATGGGGAGGTTCCCTCGTGAGAACGGCGGCCAGCACGACACACGGTACGAGCCGCATTCGGCCCGCAGCGGGTGTCTGACGACCACTGGTTTAAAGGAGCGGATACGTGTAGAATATTTGAGTGATCGATATGTCATCATTTCGGGGAATATTTTCGGTCTGGTATGGGGGGGGGGGGGGGGGATTAGGAAACTGCGCCAGTGGGCAGGCCGTCAGACACGGTGCGGGCAGAGCGGCTGATGTCGCAATCGCGGGACGACGCCGCCGACACGGCCAGGGCTGCCAAACAATAGCGCCGCCTCACTCTGCCGGCGCCGGCGCGACCGTCGTGTATGACAGGCCGCACACAGCAGGCGTGGACGACGGCTGTGCGGATGGAAGCCGGACATTTGCCACACTCGCCCCTTCGCCAGGTAGCACGAGTAGCGATCCCGCAAGTAAGCGACGCCCTTCCCCGTACTCCTCCCGTCCGCTCTCAAACCGCCGTCTCGATACAACTAGTACGTAAGGTAGCTTCTTCTTCTTCTTCTTCTTCTTCTTCTTCTTCTTCTTCTTCTTCGACATCTTGGCCAAATACAGAGCTTCTTTTCCGAAATCGAAATATTTATAACTTTTCGGAAACGAAAGCAATACCGACGATCATGTCAGTATGTAATTAGTTCTGCCAAGTATAAATATAGATCGCTGTCTCTTTACGGTAGCTTCCTTTCGAGCTTACTGATCGCGATAGAAACAGTCCATCAGCATGGGAGCAACAAGAAAGGTACATTGTAAGCAGAATGCGAATGTACGCTAATCATTTCTTTTTGATCACTCCATTGTGCCTTCTTTAATTACTACAACTGCATGCCCAAAAGACAATAAGGAAAGAAGAAATGGGAACGTGAATTTTCGAAAATAATAACGACATACTCCATATTAATTTACTCTCTGAAATCCGATATCCCTTGCGGCGAAACATTAGTTAATAAAGTGTAGCGGGACAATGGTCAAAACAGGACTGAAAGTAGGTTCACTAAATAGAGATAAGAGCATCTATGGTTGACATGTCATCTAACGTCGACGTATGATTTTAAAATGTTAGAAATAAGCAAATGAAGTAATACAAATTGCTACGCTTGTAACGTACGTTGTTGTTCTACATTGTTTAGCTCTGCTATTTACAGGATCACAAAACAAGCATCCTAGGTTTTGGAGGGAAAAGCCGTAATTGTAATAATCTGCACTACAATAAAAACAAGAAGCACAACTTAAGGAAAATAATGTAATGTGTGTTCCAGCTCAAAAGCGACATTGAAGCAGATAGTTCCTATGACTTAGTATGGGCAAAGGTTATATTGGACAACCGGAATAAATTAATAACTGGCTCCTTTTACCGACCCCCTGTCTCAGATGAAACAGTTGCTGAAAGGTTCAAAGAAAAGAAAACTTGAGTCTCATCACAAATAGGTACCCTACTCACACAATTATAGTTGGCAGGTACTTCAATCTACCTTCCGCATGTTGACAAAAATACATTTTCGGACCCTACTGAAGATAGAAAACAACTTCCGTAATTGTTATAAATGCTTTTTATAAAATTATTTTGAACAATTAGTTCACGAAGCCATTCAAATTGTAAATGGTTACGAAAGCACACTTGACCTCTTGGTCACAAGTAATCCTGAGCATCACGACGGATACAGGGATTAGTGAACACGCAGTTGTAGCGAGGCTCACTTCCGTAACAAAGAAATTCACCAAAATTAAACGCGAAATATATCTATTTATAAAAGCAGCTAATAGTTTCCAATCGTTCCAAACTATGTAAATGAAGACCATATGTGGCTTAAGTTCAAAGAAATAGTATCAACAGCACTCGAGATGTTCATACCAAATAAATTAATAAGACGGAACTGATCCCCCATTGCACACAAAACACGACAGAAAGCTGCTGCAGGAGCACCGAAAAATTCAAGTATAATTTAGACGAACGCAGAATCTCCAAGATTGGCGAAGTTTTACTGAGGCTCGAAATTTGGTGCGGATTTCAATGCGAGATGCATGTAATAGTTTCCAAAACTAAACTCTCTCTAGACATGTGGCTGAAAATCCAAGGAGATTCTGGTCCTATGTTAAGTAAACCAGCGGAAAGCCTCAGCAAGCGATGGGAAGGAGGGGGAGAGAAAGGACCCAACCCTCCGGAGCAGGTAAAGTCGTGGCAAATGTCCGCACACCGCCGGCACTGCAACGCGACGCCGCACTGTGGGGCCGAATCCCGAAAAGCCGGCCAAAAGTCGAAAACACCAATCGAGAGTTTTCGGGGTCGCCAATTGTGAATCCGAAGTCAAAATTTGAAATAGGAACAAAATGGCGGATGTAACAGCATCACTTTTATAGAGAAAATACAAAATATATCCATATGTTGTATAATACAATAAAACATACAAGCGGTCGATTCAAAGTTCGTGGATCGTCATCCGAAGAATAAATTGATTCACAATCAGCTGAAACTTCCAGGTAGATTAAAACTGGGTCCGCACCGAGACCCGAACTCGGGACCTTTGCCTTTCGCGGGCAAGTGCTCTACCAACTGAGCTACCCAATCACAGCTCACGCCCCGACCTCACAGCTTTACTTCCGCCAGTACCTCGTCTCCTACTTTCCAAACTTCACAGAAGCTCAGCTGGTAGAGCAGTTGCCCGCGATAGGCAAAGGTCCCGAGTTCGAGTCTCGGTCTGGCACACAGTTTTAATCTGCCAGGAAGTTTCATATCAGCGCACACTCCGCTGCAGAGTGAAAATCTCATTCTGGGCACAATCAGCTGTTTCAACTTTCGAATCGTTGGAGCTTACTGTACTTGCTGGTATACGTGGCGCAACTAGCAATCAAACTGCTTCTGGGAGCAACAACTTCGAGTTTTTTCGAGGCAATTCGCGCAAACTTGAAATCAATACATCGGATATTAATAATAAGCGTAAAAAATGTCTTCCATTGTGATGACTCGAGAACACTTTCTTGCAAAATTTTCACGAAACTTTATGTATGTATTAGTAGACTCTTGGGCGTCTTCAGACATCTGCCCTATCGGCAATACAGACGAGTTTTATCACCTGTGCGCCACGAATCAATACCTTACGTACCGAAGTTGGCATTTAGAACCACCGATATAACTGCACAAAGTAGCTAGCTGCCTGTACGGCATAATCTCGGAATTTTGTGAAGTCTAGTTCATGGCCACTCGAGATTGTTTGCAATATCACATGGGAGCGCTTAATCACGTCCTCCCCACTTACAAATTAAATTCAAGTTGCTAACATTTTCTGGAAGGGATCGGTTGGTAGGACATGTTTTGAGGCATCAAGGGATCACAAATTTAGCATTGGAGGGCAGTGTGGAGGGTAAAAATCGTAGAGGGAGACCAAGAGATGAATACACCAAGCAGATTCAGAAGGATGTAGGTTGCAGTAGATACTGGGAGATGAAGAAGCTTGCACAGGATAGAGTAGCATGAGAGCTGCATCAAACCAGTCTCAGGACTGAAGACCACAACAACAACAACAACATTTTCTGCAAACTTTTGACAGCATCCACTTATGTTAATAATATCCTATCAGCTGTGTGACTCAGCAAAGCCTGCAATTTTACCTCAGCAATACATTCAGTAACAAATATCTGACTTAGGCGGAACATTTGAGCTTAGCTTGATATGGCAATTTATATGGCGAAAATAAATCGCAGCTATTCTCTCTCCTTCTATTACGAAGCCCCTGATATTGCGATTTCGATAATTTCAGTTGTACTGTGAGCGACAGAGCAGCATCGGCTTATAAAACCCTTTCTCGAATCGTATCTATGGACTATGGTAGTTAAAAACTTTACAATTTTTCTTGAGACAGTCTCCGTCGAAAAAGTCAAAATGGCTTGAAACACCTCTTCCTAAACACGCTGTCACAGGGGCAGTTGATAACGTGCACATGGCGATAGATCCGTATCAGAATTCCCTTTGCTTGGCCGTCTGGAGTTTCCACTCGGGGCACCTTCGTGTCTCACCGCACCCTCCCTGCTTGCACCGTGAATTTGGACGAATTCGGCGATGACGAGCAGCCGTCCTCTCCTCCTCAGACGGACACCGCAATCCAATGGCACGAACAGTTTTTGCAACACCTGATTTCCCAGGTGATCGCAGGCTCATCTGAGTTGCATACGCTAATTCTTCCGTACCATTTATTGCCCGTAATTCTTCAGCCCTCCTTCGTTTTGTCCGGTCACTATACCCTGAAAATTCTGAAGAGGCCGACCCAAATTAAGGAATTTTTCCGAAGGTAGTTTTGTTTCTTCGGAAAAAAAAACCACGCTGAACCATTCAGAATATTTTTGCAGAAGTTTGCCTTCATTTCTAGATACTTGGTGCCCCTTTTTATGCAAGTCACGCAACAACTTGCGAGGGACAGGTTTTACATTCTCTGACAGCGCGAAGGGGCGTTGCAATTTAGCAGACATGAAATTTTCGTTCACTGCATACGCTTCAGTCACTTTCTCATTTACATGAACTTTCAATATCGAAAAAAATTCCCTTCTTGTCAGGCCACATGCTTCACCTTCATCAGCGACAGATTATGAAATTGGAAAATTTGATAGCTGCAGGGTGGTCCATTGATCATGACCGTGCCAAATATCTCACGAAATAAGCGTGAAACGAAAAAACTACAAAGAACGAAACTTGTCTAGCTTGAAGGGGGAAACCAGATGGCGCTATGGTTGGCCCGCTAGATGGCGCTGCCATAGGTCAAACGGATATCAACTTCGTTTTTTTAAATAGGAATCCCCATTTTTTATTACATATTCGCGTAGTACGTAAAGAAATATGATTGTTTTAGTTGGGCCACATTTTTCGCTTTGTGATAGATTGCGCGTAATAGTCACAACCATATGACTCACAATTTTAGACGAACAGTTGGTACCAGGTAGGTTTTTTAAATTAAATTACAGAACGAAGGTACGTTTGAACATTTCATTTCGGTTGTTCCAATGTGATACATGTACCTTTGTGAACTTATCAGTTCTGAGAACGCATGCTGTTACAGCGTGATTACCTGTAAATACCACACAAATACAATAAATACTCAAAATGATGTCCGTCAACCTCAATTCATTTGGCTACACGTATAACGACATTCCTCTCAACAGCGAGTAGTTCGTCTTCCGTAATGTTCGCACATGCATTGACAATGCGCTGACGCATGTTGTCAGGCGTTGTCGGTGGATCACGATAGCAAATATCCTTCAACTTTCCCCCACAGAAAGAAATTCAGCGACGTCAAATCCGGTGAACGTGCGGGCCATGGTATGGTGCTTCGACGAGCAATCCACCTGTCGTGAAATATGCTATTCAATACCGCTTCAACCGTACGCGAGCTATGTGCCGAACATCGATCCTGTTGGAAGTACATCGCCATTCTGTCATGCTGTGAAACGTCTTGTAGTAACATCGGTAGAACATTACGCAGGAAATCAGCATACACTGCACCATTTAGATTACCATCGATGAAATGGGGGCCAATGATCCTTCGTCCTATAATGCCGCACCATACATTAACCCGCCAAGGTCGCTGATATTCCACTTGGCGCAGGGATCGTGGATTTTCCGTTGCCCAATAGTGCATATTATGCCGGTTTACGTTACCGCTGTTGTCGCCAAATAGAACGCGTGCAAAACATCTATCATCGTCCCGTAATTTCTCTTGTGCCCAGTGGCAGAACTGTACACGACATTCATAGTCTTCGCCATGCAATTCCTGGTGCATAGAAGTATGGTACGGGTGCAGTCGATGTTGATGTAGCATTCTCAACACCGACGTTTTTGAGTTTTCCGATTCTCACGCAATTTGTCTGCTACTGATGTGCGGATTACCCGCGACAGCAGCTAAAACACCTACTTTGGCATCCTCATTTGTTGCAGGTCGTGGTTGACGTTTCACATGTGGCTGAACTGAACACTTCCTGTTTCCTTAAATAACGTAACTATCCGGCGAACGGTCCGGACACTTGGATGATGTCGTCCAGGATACCGAGCAGGATACATAGCACACGTCCGTTGGGCATTTTGATCACAATAGCCATACATCAACATCGATATCGACCTTTTCCGCAATTGGTAAACAGTACATTTTAGCACGGGTAATGTATCACGAAGCAAATACCGTCCGCACTGGCGGAATGTTACGTGATACCACGTACTTATATGTTTGTGACTATTACAGCGCCATCTATCACAAAGCGAAAAAAGTGGTCCAACTAAAACACTCATTTCTTTACGTACTACACGATTATTAATAATTTTTAAAAAAGCAGTTGATATCCGTTTGACCTATGGTAGCGCCATCTAGCGGGCCAACCATAGCGCCATCTGGTTTCCCCCTTCAAGATAGATGAGATTCGTTCTTTGTAGTTTTTTCGTTTGACGCTTATTTCGTGAGATATTTGGCCCGGTCACGATCAATGCACCACGCTGTATATAGGTGGATATTTCCGTATTTAACATGGCCAGTATTATTCTTTCCAAAATATTATTTGGAAAGGAGAAGAGTATATTCATAAAAGTGAAAAGACCGCAGATATATTTAAAAAAAAGAGCAACATTGTGCTTGGGTGATGTACGAAATTGGGCAAACTATGTTTTACGTTGCAAGAATTCGTACCAATGACACAGTTGCATCTAGATGCAGTAAGTTGGGAATTTTTTCATTCAATAATAATTCCATCTAGAACGTCCAACCAGTCGGATCGTCGAACTCTGCAGAACCTATAAACTTTTGTCTTCGTTTTTAAATTTTTCCGTTGTAATTCAAAATGGTTCAAATGGCTCTGAGCACTACGGGACTTAACTACTGTGGTCATCAGTTCCCTAGAACTTAGAACTACTTAAACCTAACTAACCTAAGGACAGGACACACATCCATGTCCGAGGCAGGATTCGAAACTGCAGACGGAGCGGTGGCGCAGCTCCAGACTGTAGCGCCTAGAACCGCTCGGCCACCTAAGCCGGCCCGTTGTAATTTTCCGTTCACTTACGCATAAATGATTTATTTATTATCGCATGGAGTGTTATTATTAATGTTACGTTACACAATGATTTTCTGCTTACTGGCGGCTGTTGATTCCATCCTTAAGAATTGAAATGGTTTGATTTTTAGAGATTTGGCGTCCTGTTGAATGTAGCCTTGAAATACTAGCTCACCGCGCGACGCGTTTAGCTTTCAACTGTCCTGCAATAGCAGGTATAGAGGCAAGGGGTCTGTTGCACCCTTGCCCAACCTAACTCATCACTAGAAATTACCGGAACTTTATTTTTCGACTTTTCGCCAGCTTTTTGGGATTTGGCTGTACCGTGCGTCGCACGGCCTGCGTAGCGACTATTCGGAGTGCGTGCGCATTTCGTACCGGCGTGTAAATCAGCACCCGACCGCGACGAGACTGGGTCTATGACGTCGCCGATCTATACACTACGCAGAGTGTGGAGTTCTAAATTTCCGAATATGGCCGCGTCTGCCAACATCAGAAGCTAGCTAACCCATTCCGGCCGAGCTTGTTCCTATTATAGACATGATTTTGTGGATGGAAATTTGTGGTAAGGTCTTACGGGACCAAACTGCTGAGGTCATCGGTCCCTACGCTTACACACGCTAAGGACAGCTCACGTACACCCATGCCCGAGGGAGGACTGGGGGAGCCGAGCAGACCGCGGCGGCCTCATTTTCTGCTTTCCTCTCTTGTTAATCTTTATTATGCTGTTGGCTACATTTTCGTAGCACACTGAAAACTTTTACAAGGTACCGGTTTTTTTCTACTATTGTTCTCCTCGAAGAGAGTCGAAATATCAGAAAGTAAGAGGCGTTTACGTTTTACAGCGAAATGAAACCTGCACTATACACAAATAAGAACGTCGATAGGTAAACGTGTTTTAATGAAAATGATTGCAAAAGCGCAAAAGTCTGAATTACTAGACGAGAATAATTTTCGTTTCCGTTTAGCACTAAGCAAGAAAACAAGACACAAAAGATAAACCCGAAAAGCGCCATTAACCATGTTGTACGTACTGTACGATGTGTTCGAGCACATATTTTCTTGAGCAAATAAATGTGTGTGTTGTGAAATACTTGGGTAACACTTTTCCTATTGTTTCAGTTTCAGCTGTCTTAACAATTTACCACACGACCTTTGTCAAGAACGTGCACTACGAATTGTGCTTTTGTCATTAATGAACCCTATTGTCATTGCTTGTTCCAAAATTTTGTTATTATATTTCGATTTTTCCGTAAGAAGGATCTGCAGCAGCCGTACTTCTCTCGAGACAAAGTGGATCGCTTAGAAGGGCCGGCCCTGCGGCGGCGACAGCGGCGAGCCACGTGCGGACGCGCGACACCGCAGCAGCGGGTGGGGCGGGGCGGGGCGGCCGCTGCGAGACGGACACCAGACCCGGCCGGCTGTTTCTGTAACACGGCGTCTCTAAACCGTAGCTCGCGAGTAAGGCAGCGAAAGGAGCTTCACTTAGGAAAATAAGGCGATACAGGAGGCCTGCGCACGAAACTTAGGAAGAGAGCAATCTCCGTGGGAAATTTCATAATTTGTATCGTCAATTACGAAGACCACCTGACAAATATTTCCAATACGTGTGGATAAACAGAGAGACGTGCAACTATCTCGTCAATAAATTAAAGACTTACGTTTGTTAGATGAGCGAGAGCTTTAAATCGGGAAGAGTGTGAGTGTCTCGCTACTTCACATGTCCGCCGTGTAACAGCAGGGTCCTCGGCTAGTAATCGGGACGATAGTGCTGTCCTGGGCTCGGCCCTACCTACTTATATTTTAACTGCCTCAGTTACAATCCTGCTACCAATTGCGTGCAGTAATTTTCATCTATACGGCTTACACTAGTTCTCCAAGCATATTTTAACATCTTGCCAAAGTACTTTATCTGTAAGTGTATACACACCTATACCAGTATATTAAGGACATTAAATTCCTAACCGAAACAATTTATAACCACGAAATTTTAGTAATATTCGATTGTTAAGGATGGAATTGATCAGTAATCAATGGTAAGGACAAGCGTTTCAGTTACAGGATGTAAATATGGATAACAAAATCGTACAATATTTTTGCAAAAAAGAAAAATGAAACGTTTTGTGAAATGATGTCTAAAAGCAAGAAGTAAAACATATATGGGAAACATTTGATGCACCTCACTTCCTGTACACTATTTCGAGCATCATTCAATGGCACGTCACACGTTTCTCCAGGCTGTTTTATTTCTTTTAGACAAATCGAGTGTTAATCGTACAACAAAATACGTCCTTTTCGCAAGCCGTCGTTTCCAAAAAACGTCTCGAACCGTTTACGAAATACGACGGTATTTACTACCACTCGATTCCCGATGCGCAAGGAAAGGATTCGGACGCGCCGCGAGCGACAAGTCTGCGTACATAACAGCCGGTATCTCCAAAATGAAGAGAGATATCATTGCGCTCTCAAGTTCAAATGCAATTTAGATGTGTCGGCTGCATTTGATACGCAATAATGTACGGCCTAAAATGAACTGTACGCCAAGTCTACGCAATGCGACTGTACGTCTGCAAACTCTTGCAATGCCGCGCAGCCAGGTACTCCGTTTGGTGCAGCACAGTAACTATGACAATAACTGAAATAAATCCAGTCCTTCATCGAGCTGAGATATAGAGCTGTAAGATGAGGAAGAATCAGTTTTTCTCACCGAGTAGTTTTCTTAAAATGGGATGATGAAGTACTTCGTAGCAGCCGGGGCGCCCGCTGAAGAGGTTTCCAGAGAAGCAGCTATCTGTCTCACCGTCGCGCGTGTTGCAGCGACGAGACTCAGAGACAGTGCATGTCCGAAAGAACAGACACGACGCATTCGTACGAATGGCCGGTGCAGCTTCACCTGTGCGGACGCACAAGTAGGTCCGGAGTCCAGTGGACAGGGGCAGGACGTAGCGGCCGCTCGCCGGCTGTGTGGGTCGGTCGCGAGGCGCGCCGAGGTAGTCCGCGGCGGCTGCCGCACCTGCCTGCTAAGCAGCAGGCTCCGGGCTCCGTTCCCGGTCCGGTACACTCTTCATTCGTCGCCGCCGATTCCGCGTACTTTCCCGCAGCTGTCGTCTTCAATTTACATACCTTCTTATTAGCTTAATAAAAGTATGTTCTGCAATATTCCGTATTACGTAAATGTAAGTGCGTCTTTCTGAGCAGCGAGTTTGTTCGATTGCCTACACTAACATATTTTGCACTTTCACGTTTTGAGTTTATTTAACACGTTGTAAAGATTTTGCTGCCGAATACGTACAGTGATCGACTAAAGGTTTGCATCGCACTATTGGTAATGGAACTTCTAGAAGCTGATGTCCTTACTGACTGCAAATCGTACTTTTCTTTCTGTGTTATAACGTGTCCACGGATATTGAAGTTTTTGTTTATGTATTCTACAGACAGAAGAACGTAACTAGCACACAGACGAGGGAGTCAGTAGGCGTTCTAACGGAACTGACGTAGAAATTTTAGTACCGTCCACTTCCTACACACTGTGATGTAAGAGCCAGATACAGCCGACAACTGCCATTGGAGCCGCATGTACCGGAACAAAAAGTACAAAAAGAAAAAAAACACTAAAAAGAAAAAAGAACAAAAAATTTCAGACGAAAATCAAAACCAAAATTACAACCCATCCCTAATTTACACAATAAATGGTGTCACCACAGCAAAAAATAAGAACAAGCTGCAGTTCCACAGCAGCAGTGAGTCCACCCGCCTGGTGGAGTACAAAAAGTCGCGCCGTTTGTGAGCGCTCAGCAGCACCGTGAACCCGGAACGTTCGAAAGCGCGGACCGTGTGCTGACGACTTTACGCAGGACGCGGCTTAACGCGTGACCTCCAAATAAGGCTGTTCTAATTTTTAAAAATATCGGCAATCCGAGAAAATATCATTATCTGATCTCGATACATCGAGAAAAATCTCGATATATCGACGGAAAATTTATCAATGTACTTGCCTATAAAAATATCGGCTGCACACTGTAAATATACTGTCGGCACCGTCTCAGTACGGTTCGACGCGACACTGCATTCGGTCCACATATCGCCGGAATTTCAAGGCGAATGTGTGTGGAACTGACACGTTTTGCCCAGAGGAATCGTTCGTAGTGTCTCGCCTACTTCTAGCTTCGGAGTGCGTTCGTAGTGTGGTCCCGCACTGTTACGCGGAACACGTACCTCCCCCCCTAACCCTCCTGACAATGCGGCACTCTCGTTGCGCAGTGACCTCTGTGTAGCGCGACGAGTGTGACTCGCTTTTGCAGGCTCTTCGTAACCGGAGCATACATTCATTGCCACGACCTCCGTAAGGCTGCACAATCAGCTGGGCAAACACTCTCGGCACCCAGCTAACTCGACGCCGTACCTTGTTTCACATCTCTAGCGTTATCAACTGATATAATTTTGTGAACCACTCTCTTCTCTCCTCCCATCTGATTACTAACGATGGAACGATAACGTTGCGACTGACTGCGTGTTCGGGATGACGTGTCCGTACGTTCACAGGCACAGTCCGTGTTTCGTGAGTTTAGTTTGCCCGCCGGAAGTACGGCAACAGCATCGCCAGCTGTGTGGTTTCCGCAGCGGTGCGAATGAAAGACGTGAAGATGGCCGCTGACGGCCAAACGCGGTCGTGTAGTTTATGAAATTAGTGCCGGTGTGTCGGGCAATGAATTACAAGTATTTTGGAAACACACAGTAGTCTCCACCTCCAGTTTCACTGAAATGTTTCTGTTTTCCAAAACAGGGGATGTAGAAGATACGCAAATAAGATGAGTAGCGGAAACTTTAAACGTATTGCATAACATTAACAAATAAAACAGTCACCGCTTACGGTTACAATCTAATTTTTATATCGTTCAGCAGATTTGTCAAGTCCATAATATAATAATTAACAAATCGAAGTGTTAATTAACAAACATGCACTTATAAATGTTTAATAAAAATAACGTCTTATTTTTAATGAATATTGGCATGATAACGCAACTTCTGACCATAAATTAAAATTCAACATAAGAATGCAAAACACACAGTAGGAAACAAAATGCTTTTCTATTTATAGAGGCTGAACAGTGTTATCAATGTAAGCAAGTTTTTAATTTCAAGAAAAGGCATTTCTCAAGCTTCTACAAAATTTTAATTTACTTTCATACTATCAGTAATTCAAAATAAAATATATCTTTATTAAAAACTGTGATTCCATATTCGTTTATAAACATTTCCAATTGTTAATAAATATGCGATCACAGTAATAGCGAAAAAACATATGCCGATTGAGAGATTTGAGGCAGTGACTTTTCCGCTTGGAATCTTATTACACTATGCATTCACCTACCGGCGAATATTTCAGCAGTAGATGAAAAACGCAGCATTGCTCGGGTATTCACTTTGCCAATTTTCTATTAGAAACGACAACAAAAAATCAATTCTATTTGTTGTGTAATATCGAAAAAATTTCGTTTGCATGTACTTGTGAAAACACGTTTGAAATTATGAAAGAGACGTATAAATGTATGAAGTACTGTACACAAACTGACAGGGTGAGGTGCCCGTCGGTGGGAGTGAGTTTCTGAAACGGTCTCTACGGTGGTGTAGGCTAAGGCCCCAAATTTCACCCCTGCAGCCATTCATTCACCCTGGTGGCCGTCGTTTGTGAGTAATTGATGAAAAAAAAAAATCGGAAAATCCGCTTGATGCGCTTCAGCTAAAAAAAAAAAAAAAAAAAAAAAAAAAAAAAAAAAAAAAAAAAAGCTGTGTTAGAGTGGTTGCGCAGCGTGATGGTAAAGCCACAGGACTCATGTACAAGGGGTTTTCGATTCGAATCTCATCAGTGTTTTGTTTTTAAATCTTTACTGAAATGACTTTGATCATTATTTCTATTCAACTAATTGGGTAAAATGTATTTTTTAAATTTTTTATTGCTTTGTCACATTTTAACCGATGTATTAACAACTGCTCTTCCTTTTCTTCCAACCATTATTTTCCATTTGGTATCTCTGTGCACGCGAATTTAATTATTTCTGTTTATCTATCACAATTTTTAAACATTTGAAACTGTCGATGAATCGGTTAAACAACAAAATACTTAATAATTTTTTTTACACTGATGGTGCCATTGTGTCAAAAATTTATTTTCATTACGAGATGTACGTTTTGGGATGGTGAACGTAATAAAAAATTTCAAACATTAATTCTTATTCCACTATGGAAAAAGTTAAAGGTAAAGGTAAACATTTAAACGAAAGAAGAGACTATACATACAACGCTATTCAAGCAAAATGCAAAACGGAAATAGTTCACGCAGTAAAATGAACAAAAATGTTGTTGTTGTGGTCTTCAGTCCTGAGACTGGTTTGATGCAGCTCTCCATGCTACTCCATCCTGTGCAAGCTTCTTCATCTCCCAGTACCTACTGCAGCCTACATCCTTCTGAAACTGCTTAATGTATTCATCTCTTGGTCTCCCTCTACGATTTTTACCCTCCACGCTGCCCTCCAGTACTCAATTGGTGATCCCTTGATGCCTCAGAACATGTCCTACCAACCGATCCCTTCTTCTAGTCAAGTTGTGCCACAAACTTCTCTTCTCCCCAATTTATTCAATACCTCCTCATTAGTTATGTGATCTACCCATCTAATCTTCAGCATTCTTCTGTAGCACCAAATTTCGAAAGCTTCTATTCTCTTCTTGTCCAAACTACTTATCGTCCATGTTTCACTGCCATACATGGCTACACTCCATAAAAATACTTTCAGAAACGCCTTCCTGACACTTAAATCTAAACTCGATGTTAACAAATTTCTTTTCTTTAGAAACGCTTTCCTTGCCATTGCCAGTCTACATTTTATATCCTCTCTACTTCGACCATCAGCCATTTTGCTCCCCAAGAACCAAACTTCATACATAAAAATAATTAAAATCACATGCTGAAATATTCCAAGTGGAAGAAGAATGATGCAAAGAAAAATGAGAACACTTTGAAGAAGTTAATACGCTGTTCAAAATGATGTGACAAAGCAAAAAATTACATTTAACTTAAGTAATTGAATAAAAGTTATAATGAAAGTTATATCGACAAAGATTATAAAACAAAAAATCCCAAAGCACCTGATGAGAGCCTGTTGCACAACCTCTTCTGCATGGGGCCTTTAACTTAACCATACGCTGCGCAACCAACTTGCTTAACGCTCATTTTCTGAAGCTGAAGTGAATGAAGCGAGATACAGAAAGTTTTTTCCTCGATTACTTACAAACAATGCCCCGCCAGGATGAGTATCTGAAGAGTTTGAAACTTGGCGCCTGAACCTACGCACATCACCGTATAGATTACTTCAAAAACTCGATCCCACCGCTAGCGACCTCTCCTTGTAAGGAACAGACTGCAAAATAGAAATTCTCTGCAATTTTTAATAACTCACTGTTTATGACATCATTGCTCTCGAACTACGTCTCGTACAATGAGATATTTGTGTAGGTACACTCAGCGACTTAGGTGGATACTGTCTGCAAAATACGTTGCGAATAGAGTTAGTAGCATAGAATTAATACGCTTAAACATCGTGGATGATGGGGGAGTTTTTGACACATCTAGCTGTTTGTGACGTCATATTTCCTGAAGTACGGTAGGCGGGTGGCGCTTACCTCCCATAGCGATTGTTACCAGGCAGTAAAGGATACGTGCAACGAGTCTGATAGAAATCGGCGCAGTCGTTTAGGAGACCACGGGGAACATACACGCATACACGGATGAATTTTTACACTGAATTGGTGTAGGCATGCGTATTCAAATAGATAGATATGTAAACAGGCAGAATATGATGCTGCGGTCGGCAACGCCTATGTAAGACGACAAGTGTCCGGCGCAGTAGTTAGATCGGTTACTGCTGCTACAATGGCGGGTTATGAGGATTTAATTGAGTTTGAACGTAGTGTTATAGTCGACGCAAGATGGGACACAGCATCTCCGACATAGCGATAAAGTGGGGATTTTCTCGTGCGACCATTTCAACGGTGCACCGCGAAGATCAGGAATGTGGTAAAACATCAAATCTCCGACATCGCTACGACAGGAAACAGATCCTGCAAGAGTCGCACAAACGATGACTGAAGAGAATCGTTCAACGTGACAGAAGTGCGACCCTCCCGCAGACTGCTACAGATTTCAATGCTGGGCCATCAACAAGTATCAGCGTGCGAACCATTCGACGAATCATCGTCGATATGGGCTTTCAAAGCCGAAGACCCACTCGTGAACCCTCGATGACTGCACGACACAAAGCTTTACCCCTCGCCTGGGACGTCAGTACCGACTTTGGAATGTTGTTGACTGGAAACACGTTGCTCGGTCGGACGAGCGTCGTTTCAAATTGTGTCGAGCGGTTGGACGTGTACGGGTCTGGAGACAACCTCGGGAATGCATGGACCCTGCATGTCAGGAGGGGACTGTTCGGGCTGGTGGACGCTCTGTAATAGTTGGGGCGTGTGCAGCTGAAGATATATGGAACCCCTGATACGTCCAGATACGACTCTGGTAAGTGACACATCCTATCACCTGCATCCATTCGTGTCTATTGTGCATTCCGACGGACTCGGCAATTCCAGCAGGACAATGCGACACCCCACACGTCCAGAATTGCTATAGAGTGGTTGCAGGAACACACTTCTGAGTTTAAACACTTCCGCTCGCCATCAGACTCCCCAGATATGAGCATTACTGAGCATATCTGGGATGCATTGAAACGTGCTGTTCAGAAGAGATCTCCACCCGCCCGGTACTCTTACGGATGTATGGACAACGCCGCAGGGTTCACGGTGTCAGTTCCTTTCGGCGCTACTTCAGACATTAGTCGAGTCCACGCCACATCGTGTTGCGGCACTTCTGCGTGCTCACGGGGGCCTTACACGATATTAAGCAGTTGTACCAATTTCTGTGGCTCTTCAGTGTATAATAAGGATGGCTTCTAATAATCCTCTATAATCGACAGTGGTCGCAAATATAGTGTTCGGAGGCGATTTTTTTCGAGCGTCTTCTTCTTCTTCTTCTTCTTCTTCTTCTTCTTCTTCGATAATTGAGTCTCACAGCTTCAGGAAATTCATGTCGGGTCAGTGACCTAATCGTATTAAGCACAAGGAACGGTGTACGTGAGACAGTTTACGAAGCGTCTGTGGACTGCCCAGTAATACGAGACGCGTCCTGCACTCGAGGAGTGTCTCACGTCCTGTGGTGCGAGTCAGACGGCCAAGGTGCGGTTGAACATCTGGCCTGCTGCTAGCGGCTCAGTCCCTGTGTAGCGTGGGCTGCGGCTGACCTCTGTAGCGCGCCGTGACGGTAGAGAACGAACGGGTGCAAAGGAACGGTTCACCGAGGACCGAGGAACTAATTCCGAGGAACGATCCGTTCGTAGTTCACTTCGGTCGCGGCGGTCTACTTACAGTTTCCGGGAACGAAGAACCATCGGTCCGTAGTTCGCTAGTTCACTAGTTCGGTCGCGGCGGTCACTTGGGCAGTTCTCGCTCCAGCCTCGGCCGCGTGCTCGCCTCAGTCTTGGTCTCCCTCGGCCGCACTCGTCGTTCTTCGCATGACCGCCTGTCTCAGTTCCACTGCCGACTGCTCCTAGTTAGTTCAGTATGCAGTAGTTCGTTTCGTTCACTGCGCTCGCCTATTTTACATGCGTTCCAAACTGTTCTTGCACTTGACTCTGGCTATTCAGCGTCCACGACCGGTAATAGAAAAGTATTCTACAGTTACGTAAATTACATAAAAATTATGTTGTATGTAATAGGTACGTCTTTTCAGGTAACAAAAGGGCATATCACCTCACTTCATTATATCGATGAACAGCAGAAGACATACTTATAACAAGGCAAGCTTTTTTTGTTACATATTTTTTGGTTTCATCGACTTGATTTAGCAATTAACTTTCAATAATTTGCTTAATTTTTAGTGTAAGAAATTCATATAAAACGATTTTCGTGTATCTTTCATATACAAAACATTACATTTAGGAAGGCTCTAATTATTTTTAAGTTTGGTTGTTTCCAATTTGCATTACCTGCTAGTTAGGTTTCTTTGAAAGAAAAAAAAAAGTGGGTTGTGGGTCATTTTGCTCAGTAGGAAAAGCAGTGCCTCTCCATTTGAAAAGACTTACATTGAAATAAAATCGTATTTACTTGTTATCTGAAAAACATTTGTTCAGAAGGAGCTTTCAAACCAAAAACTTTATTACTGCGAACTTAATTATTATTATTATTATTTTTATTGCTGCATTAACTTTAATAATGCAACATAGAAACCTAATTTTTAGTAAGCGTGTGACCCAAGTATGAGAAAACCACATTTTATTTTATGCTTCCATAAATTCTCTACTCTGCCTACGAATTCAGAGACAACTTATATATAGGGTGTAAACGATTATTGTTTACAACGAAGCATAGCTATGTAGTGGAAGTCAAAACGAAGAATTTTATACAAGACACTTGTGGTCTATTAGTTAGGGAAACAGCCACCAACAGGTTTACAAGACTACATGAGCTATAGCCCATGCATGTCGCGTGAGATTTTTATGTTCTGTTCTCCAGCTCTCTACACATTGTCATCTATTGTTTCGCAAATTGTTGCTTGCATTAGCTTGTTATTTCTTCACTGCCTAATTATTACATGTTTGTCTGTTGTACACTCCTGGAAATTGAAATAAGAACACCGTGAATTCATTGTCCCAGGAAGGGGAAACTTTATTGACACATTTCTGGGGTCAGATACATCACATGATCACACTGACAGAACCACAGGCACATAGACACAGGCAACAGAGCATGCACAATGTCGGCACTAGTACAGTGTATATCCACCTTTCGCAGCAATGCAGGCTGCTATTCTCCCATGGAGACGATCGTAGAGATGCTGGATGTAGTCCTGTGGAACGGCTTGCCATGCCATTTCCACCTGGCGCCTCAGTTGGACCAGCGTTCGTGCTGGACGTGCAGACCGCGTGAGACGACGCTTCATCCAGTCCCAAACATGCTCAATGGGGGACAGATCCGGAGATCTTGCTGGCCAGCGTAGTTGACGTACACCTTCTAGAGCACGTTGGGTGGCACGGGATACATGCGGACGTGCATTGTCCTGTTGGAACAGCAAGTTCCCTTGCCGATCTAGGAATGGTAGAACGATGGGTTCGATGACGGTTTGGATGTACCGTGCACTATTCAGTGTCCCCTCGACGATCACCAGTGGTGTACGGCCAGTGTAGGAGATCGCTCCCCACACCATGATGCCGGGTGTTGGCCCTGTGTGCCTCGGTCGTATGCAGTCCTGATTGTGGCGCTCACCTGCACGGCGCCAAAAAAGCATACGACCATCATTGGCACCAAGGCAGAAGCGACTCTCATCGCTGAAGACGACACGTCTCCATTCGTCCCTCCATTCACGCCTGTCGCGACACCACTGGAGGCGGGCTGCACGATGTTGGGGCGTGAGCGGAAGACGGCCTAACGGTGTGCGGGACCGTAGCCCAGCTTCATGGAGACGGTTGCGAATGGTCCTCGCCGATACCCCAGGAGCAACAGTGTCCCTAATTTGCTGGGAAGTGGCGGTGCGGTCCCCTACGGCACTGCGTAGGATCCTACGGTCTTGGCGTGCATCCGTGCGTCGCTGCGGTCCGGTCCCAGGTCGACGGGCACGTGCACCTTCCGCCCACCACTGGCGACAACATCGATGTACTGTGGAGACCTCACGCCCCACGTGTTGAGCGATTCGGCGGTACGTCCACCCGGCCTCCCGCATGCCCACTATACGCCCTCGCTCAAAGTCCGTCAACTGCACATACGGTTCACGTCCACGCTGTCGCGGCATGCTACCAGTGTTAAAGACTGCGATGGAGCTCCGTATGCCACGGCAAACTGGCTGACACTGACGGCGGCGGTGCACAAATGCTGCGCAGCTAGCGCCATTCGACGGCCAACACCGCGGTTCCTGGTGTGTCCGCTGTGCCGTGCGTGTGATCATTGCTTGTACAGCCCTCTCGCAGTGTCCGGAGCAAGTATGGTGGGTCTGACACACCGGTGTCAATGTGTTCTTTTTTCCATTTCCAGGAGTGTATCTGCTCGTAACAGGCAACACATCGTCCGTAATTGGCGAGCAGTCTGTACTCGGGGCCGGTTTTCCGTGCGCCACCCTATAATATTTCCCTGCGATCAGCCACACAAGGCTACGGTTGGCTAAACGAGAGGTTCTGAAAATCACAGAAATTACTTCTAAAAGTGTGTAAGAATTCTGTAATGAATAAAAACTATATACTCCAGGGGGAGGCAAATGCCCCCTCTTGGTGCCCTCCATCCTGCAGTCACCTATACTACTAGTTTTCAGCTTTTCATAAGAACCATATGCCAAGTACAATTAAACGGTGAAGGAGTAAAAATGAGCGGTGAACGAGTAAAAATGAACGGTTCCCAAAAAAGAACGATCAGCAGTGAACTAGTTCCCAAGGACGAACGAGTCTGCCCATCTCTACACGAGGGGACGACGCAGCAGCACAGGCAGCCGCAGCCGCAGCCGCAGCCGCTGCCCTGCCACGCGCCGCCTCGGCTGCTGCCCCTTACTCTGGGCACCCAGTGCCGAGCTCCCTCACAGGACACACAGTTACTTCAGACGGGGAAGCGAACGCCCGTGTAGCGGATCACTCTTTCCCTGACGGGCTCGTGTCACTCTGCCAGTGCAGCGTCGCAATGCTGGCTAATTCATTTCGTGACATTTTTCTTCGTCTTCTTTGGGTCAAACTGACTGAAGTTGTATTTAAAAAAAAAATGCCCGAAGTGCTCGGAGGCGTCCCAGTCTGGTGTCGCACGGTACGACTACTTTAGTCCGAAACCTTCCCCGAATATTTGATCAGGATCTTGCCCATCCACCGCGTGTCGTTCGCTCTTCTATGTACAGGATTTGCTGTTCCACGGAGAGCTTTCTCGTGCACTGTACAATAAAAATAATTCCTGAGATGCGAATCTGACACAGAATGTAAATCGGACTGCACCGAGCGGTTTGCCGTGGGCACCGCTGTACCCCTACCGACTTACATCGGGTTACGATACAGTACGGATTCCGAGGTTACTGCTTAAGATAACTAGAATAATTAAATGCAGACACACTTACGCCTCAAAAACACATTGACAGACACGAAAATCAAAGTTTCACTTCATGTGATGATCGGCAAGATGCACGGTTCTGAACAATGACTTGCCACAGGGTTCATCCGTTCTTTTGAATCCGTATATTACCAACATGCCAGACACAAAGTCACGTAAATTTGCGTATGCAGACGAGATTTCCGTCGCATATCAGACTAAAATTTTTAAATTCCTCAACAAAATACCGTGTGTGGCCCCGGAAGTAATGAACACCTACTGCTCAGAGTGGCGTCTACACCCGAAACCCTAATCCACCCCAACAAGGCCGACTTAAACAGAAAACTAAATCTCTCTATGAGTGGCCAACGGGTCAGGATGAACCTAAATACTTGGGAGTGAAATTAGACCGCACTCTAACGAATAAGTCACTGCTATGCTGTCTATACCGTGCATCCGAGCGTTGAGCGTGCCGAGTTTCTGACGTCGTAGCGTGGAATAGCACGTTCGGGAGTCTTTCCGAACGTGCAGAGCAATATGTGGCATGTCAGACACTGTGAGCGTGCGTCTGAGCGTTGACCAATGAGATGGCACAACGCCACCTACGTCACACGCACGCCGTCTCTGTTCAGTAGAGAGTTTTGAGGCGCCATATTGGCATTCATTTCAAGCCTATATGCATATATGCAGTTTCTGAGCTCCAGCAAATTGAGAATCACTGGAAAACCCGTTGTTAGCTGTGTGATTCGTTCCAATAAAATAATGAGAAACATCATATTCGTGGCAAAAGAATTATTGTAACTTGCCTATTATGAGAGTAGGCTATTTGAAGGCAGCGACACACTGAAGATCCGCTCAAAACTCATTGTTCTTCGTACAATTTGTTATAATTAAATTTCAATTAGCAACATATCTACTATTAAGGTTTTCAGCGAGTAGTAAGTTACTATGATTAAGAAGAACAGGTGTGCTGTTGGCTTAGCGTAATGAGTCGAATGCCCGTCTTCTAGCGAGTTCTTTGTTGGGGCGGTGGTTCGCGTCGTGACACTTGCAAATTTTTTTCCTAACATTCGCGTTTTCATTAGGTTCTGATACTTTATTATTAGTTTAATATAAGTATATACTATAATATTTGATGTTATATAAATATAAGTTGACTTTTTTTGAGGAGTGACTTTGTTCGATTGGCTTAATCTACTAGTCAGCTTGCGCTACTTGTATAAAGACATTTTGCTCCTTTTTCTTTTACGCTTCGTAATTCACATGTTGCAAAGGTTCTGTTAGTGCGTAGGAACAGTGGTCATATAAGACTGATCTTGGGGTTTTACTAAACTGTGCAAATTATGAAATAATGTTTATCTTATGTGGAGAAGTATCCCAAATTGGTACCGCACTGTTTGTAATGGAACTTTTATAAGCCTGTGTCCTTATTGATTGGACGTGGTACTTTCCTTTTCGTGGACGATCGAGGAAATGTGTGTTTTAATAGAGCTAACGTGGGAATTTTACGCGCGCCCGTTGAGTAAACAGTGTGATTTACGAGCTATAAACATCGCTCAACTGTCGCTGGAGTGCGTTGCGATCGCGTGTACCACGTTGGGGCCCACGTACCGTATGCACAAGTCGCGTCGTTCCTGAGCGTTCAGCAGCTCGTCGAACTTGGCACGCTCGACGTTGACGTTCGACAGCACGGTCCGAGTGCCGACGGCTTAACGAGACGGGGGCTGTGGAGAAGGCACACTGAGCACTCCTACACTAACGCTTTTCTCCGGCGTGGCCGAATACTGCTCGCCAGTCTGGATGAGAAGTGCGCTCGTATCTGGCTGGAGCAGATGTCCAACTGGAGAAGACAATGCGGATAATCTCTGGAGCACCCCACGAGCCCCCTCAAATTAGACGGTTACAGTTAGCCACGAGATCGTGCGGAAAAGTCCGGGAGAACCCAGAACTTCTCGCACCTCTCAACAGAAATAAATACAGGTCACCTTTATGGAAGATCGGCGAAGAACTGCGAGACTCCCACTCGAAAACAGCTCAGAAAGGACTGAAGGCTGTAAGTCTACGTAAGAACCGAAGCTTGGTGGACGACCCCAACAATAAGGAATCTGTGGACAACTTTGAACCAGAGTTAGGACGAGCGTCGGTAGGTGTAAGGGGGGCCCGGCCTGTAGGGCAGTTCTGAATGTGATCCACTTACTCCTGTGTCGAGTGCAGACTCTTCGAGTCAGCCACATTTCTAATGTTATATACTATTATAAGAACATAGGTTTAGGATAGAGCTATTAGAATATTTCACTTAATACATTATGTGATGAATGCCGAAGAGTAAATAAAACGCACCGGACACTCGTGTCAGACGCTGCCCTGCAGATTCGCTCCGAGTCTGCTGTTTCGTTTTTGTACAATTACACGCCACATTAATAAATTGAGGTTGCTCTGTAGGAGACTCGCGCAATTAATGGCCCGCACAAAGGAATTTCATTCCGGTATAGCGCAGTTATTTTCACGCCCTAGTCCCTCTTGTTCACTTGTCTTTCCCCAAATCGCTCTGCCGTCTGGAATTACATACCGCTACATGCCTCACAACTTAGGGAAGCCAACCGCGGAAACTGGTTATTGCACTCACTGCGATTGTCTAGGTTTGCTATGTTACTAGTTTGTTTTCTCGGGATATGCTGCTAACTAGTTTAACACTAACAATGCTCGCCTCGTACATAACTGCCATTACATGTGTACTGGCTCAAATATGTTTTTTTTATGTTATAATTCGTCTGTACAAATTTGTCGTTCGAATTTCGAAAGTTCCTGTATACTGCACTTTTTCAATTAAATATGCATATTTTGGTATTGCTAGAGGTAAGTTTTGAATACGCAGATGCAACTTCGGTTTGACAGTAATCATTACAGGAAAATAAATTGAAAATGTATCTTAGTAATTAAAAAAGCAAGCAAAGACGCGATCTTTATGTTTATATTTCTTTTGCAGGCAGTTTACATCTAAAGTAACACAAAACACAAGACCATCGCAGAGTGTTGCGTTCACAGTGTGACGCAAACTGAAATGTGGACAGATACACAGTCCAACATTAACTTCCTCCAAGTTATGCTCGGGTTCATTTCCTGATGCACGTAAAGGAGAATCCCTCATAATAACACCATCTGTGAAATTAATACGATAAACGTGTCAAGCAACTCATCTCCAATAAAGTATAGAATTACTACAATTTTCAGATGACGTGTGGTCTGAATCGTCGTCAAATATTTCGTTTTTATCGTCAAGGGCTTCGTACATTATGCTCTCTAAACGTCTCTCCTCTTCATTGCAAATTTGAAACATAAAATCAACAGAAAAGCACACAAAATGGACGAAGCAGAGAACTCGAACGTCACCTAATATCTACAAAGAGACAATAACAAAACTTTCAAAAACGACGAATTGTTCAAGCGGTACTACCGCTATCACCTATGATGCCTGCACACCTCACAGATGTTTCTCCGAGACGTAACAATGCGTTACAAGGCGCGGAAAATTATCGCAAATGGCGTGGCGTAACATTACGTCCGCCGCACATTCTGATTACCATTAAGCGCCGTTATACTGCGTCACCCACACGCTAAGTGTTCAGCGCCGTCTGTTTCAATGGCCTAATTCTACGCTGTACGTCTTACTTTGTTCGCTGAACGATCACACATTGAGGAACGGCTCGATCACTATTCCATCTATGCTCTAGGAGTGTCTAATGATCCTCACTGCACTTGACAGCGCCAAACTTGAGTCTATTCTGAGCTATTCTAGTTTGTGGCAAAGGCATGTTTAAGCGCCTTCATTAAAAGTTTAAATAGGGGGTTAGTCGACACCAATGTCTGTAAATGCTCTCTACACAAACTTCACAAACACCAATTACTTTGAAATGAAAGAAACAGTTAAACTGAAAATAGGCAACTAATGATCGACAGGACACTTCATATTTCTTTTATGCTCCCTATTAAATAGGTAACTTGTAATCAGTATGTTCCAGAAACTGTCTAAACTTTATCGAAGATGTTTCACTTTAAACTTCATTATTCAGTATTTAGTTTTCAGTCTCCCGATTGTAATAACGTACGCTGGCGTCTATTTCCCTGTCCTGTGTCCAGTTCACGATGTAATCGTACAAACTGTCAACCAGATGTCCGTAAGATCGTGTTCTGCACGGAAGATGGCATTTCGGTCAACGGACACCCACGCCGACGATGGCGTCAGTGCATTTATCAGACGAGCCAGTGTTTGTGTTTGCCAGGTAGCCCCACATCCTCAGTCGCGGTCACAGAGAAGACGCCTACCAGACTCTCTGCATTCGGGGCCACAGGAAGAATGGAAGCAGGGCAGAAGCAATCTGACGTGGCCCGACGGATTATCTCAAATCGTTCTGTCGATTCTCGGATGTGACGACAGTTTACAGAGATCGGAACCGTATCCCGGAGACCGGGGTACATCAGAAAGAGTGGACTACTGTTTGGCTTTAAGGGCACGGCGGTACCGTCTCAGTAGTGCACGGCACCTGACCTCGCAGCACCCACTGGACGTGTCGTATCGAGGCAAATGGCGTGCAGAAGGCTCCGGCAGAGTGGCCCTGCTGCATGTGTAACTCTGGCGCGCCTTCACCGTCTACAGCGGAGTCGTCAACAGGCCACCTGGACTGCCGAATCGTGGGGCAGTCTTCTTTCCACAGATGAGCCCCGATTTAGTTTGGAGAGTGATTCTCGTTAGATTTGCATATGGAGGGAACGTAGAACGCGATTTCGGGACCCAAACATTGTGGAAAGAGAGCGATATCGAGGCGGTCCCCTAATAGTGTGGGCAACGATTATGTCGACCAGTCTAACACCTGTTCACGAAACTGTACGGATGAATCTGCAAGGTTTGACTGGTGTCAGGAGTCGTGACTAGTTTCTCGGAGCTCTTGTGCGGTTGTTGCGAGGTGCTGTACTGGTGGACGACAATGCTCGACCTCGCAGGGTGGTCTGATGGCTGTGCCGGTTTGAACCCCACGGAGCGCGCCGGGGCTGCACTAAGGAGACGCGCTGCGTCCACCGACCACTGGCCGAGACCTGCGAGCTGCCTCAACACGAGGCTGATGACATCATTCACTGTACGCCCCACTGCTCCCAGAGGTGGTCACATCTCGTACTGAGCACATTAACCACTTGTCGGAATGTGTGTGTAAATCCGTTGAGTTGGAAAAAAAACGAACATCTTTTTGTAAAGTTATGCATGTTGCAGCTGTTTACGTTCTGGATTCCTCATACTGTTTGTACTTTAAAGTCGCCCGATTATAGTGTCTTGCGGCAAAATAAAGGAAACTTGGCAAAATTTCTGTTAGTTGCTTGAATTCGGGACACCAGTGTAGTTACTTCTATTGAAATTGTTTTGTTTAAAGAAATTAAGATAAATTTCTACGAGAGGTGGTTGTTACATATATCAGCCTTAACGTATCTCAACTGAAAGCACTTTTTCTGGACTTATGACAGATCATCTTTCTTTTTCCAAACAGTTTCCTTAAAACGTCATTAATGATAAAAAGTTTCACATTCTAGAATATTCGTTTATAAAATTGAATACGGAATGCTATATTGTCGTAACACTAATTTTCCGGTTTGTAAGACTTTATACTACTGTGAAATCTAGTGTGGTAATTTTATAAATTATTGCAATTGAAACGTTTCTGTGTCGAGAAAACTACCGCCGAAGACACGAGACTATGAATACGGGTGTTGCACGCCAATTCTGCAGGTCTATGTCTTGCTTTTGACCCGTAAAGATGCTACGCGAGGCAGCCTGTGAGTAACTCGCTACTCGAGAGATACTACGCCACTCGTCATCATTCGTGTCACTTGTCTGTACAAGTCGTCTCGGGAACCGCTGATACGCTGTTGACAAATTACGAAAATGGCGAATGTAACACCTCGGTTCAGTTTACAGTGATAAAAGCTATAGAAAGAATAATTCAAAATTTCTAGAGGAGACAATAGTGCAGAATCAGAATTCGGTAATTGCAGATCAAAATTATAGTATATCAGCAAGTATTTCAACGTCCAAGTACAGCAAAGTCACGGAAGGTTCGTCATGGAGAAGGCAGTGACGTTGAACTCTTGCGACGAAAAACCTATACAAACGCCTGATCGTCATTATTGCCGCCTTTTTTCCTCGATTGTTTCGTTGAAGGGCGGGGAGCCCGTGTCAGTCAGCGGGACAATAATTAGATTGGACTTTGTCGTGTTAAGATTCACGGTAAACTGTTAGAATATTACGGACATTAAAAGTGATGCAGTGTACGATCTCTGACAATCCGGATTTCTTATTTTTTTTTTTTTTTTTTTTTTTTGTTGTGGTTTTAGGGCGCAAAACTGCTATGGTCATTAGCGCCCAGCCCGTGACTTAAGACAGTAAAAAACCGAAATTGAAAGCCAGCAGCAATGGAAACAAACTCATAAAATTGGAGAAACTAAAAGTAGAAATAATGCTTAAAAATCCACTACAGAAAGGGGGTGGTTGTCCCCAAAAAAAGCTTCAAATGACTGACGTCATTTCACTGTCACTAATAAACTGGAGAACGCGGTCGGCTGAGCGCGTGTCATCTGCTAAAATCGACGATAGATCAGGCGATAGCTGTAGACGGGAGCGTAACGGATTAAAATAGGGGCATTCAATTAAAAGGTGTCTGACCGTCCACGGCTGAGAGCAGTGGGGACAGAGTGGAGGAGGATCACCGCTTAAAAGATGTCGATGGCTAAAAAGACAGTGCCCTATCCGGAGTCGAGCTAAAATTACCTCCTCCCGACGACGCGTTCGGGAGGAAGAAGTCCAAGCGCAAGGAAGGGCTTTCACTTCCCGCAATTTATTACGGGGAAGTGTTGACCAATGCGCATGCCATAAATGAGCAACTTGGCGACATAAACCGCTCCGTAGATCGGTGAAGGGAAGCGACTGAATAGCTGGCCGAGGAAGAGAGACTGCAGCCTTGGCCGCCATATCGGCCGCCTCATTCCCACAGATACCAGCGTGTCCCGGGAGCCAGAGGAACGCCACCGAGACGCCCCCCAGGTGGAGCAAGCGCAGACAGTCCTGAATCCGGTGGACCAGAGGGTGCACAGGGTAAAGAGCTTGGAGACTGAGGAGAGAGCTGAGAGAATCTGAGCAGATAACGTACTGTATCCGCTGATGGCGGCGGATGTAGTGGACAGCCTGGAGAACAGCGTAAAGCTCCGCAGTATAAACCGAACACTGGTCGGGAAGTCGAAAGCGATTTGGGGTGTCGCCAACAATATAGGCACTCCCTACACCTAATGATGTTTTCGAGCCGTCGGTGTAAATAAACGTGGCGTCCGTCATTTGTGCACATAGAGCAGCAAATGCCCGACGATAAACAAGTGTAGGGGTACCATCCTTGGGAAATTGACAAAGGTCACGGAGCAGGCAGATCCGGGGACGGAGCCAAGGCGGTGCTGTACCCCAAGTTGTCAAAAAGGTTTTCGGAAAGCGGCAGGAAAGAGAATCGAGCAATTGACGGAAGCGGACTCCCGGGGGTAGTAGGGAGGAGGAGCGGCCTGCATACCCTACATCAAAGGAGGCGTCGAAAAAAAGGTCATGGGCTGGATTAGCAGGCATGGAAGACAGATGGCTAGCATAACGACTCAGGAGGACTGCTCGCCGATTGGACAGCGGAGGTTCAGCAGTCTCAGCATAAAGGCTTTCCACAGGGCTAGTGTAAAAAGCTCCAGACACTAAACGTAATCCACGGTGGTGGATAGAGTCGAGACGCCGAAGAATAGACGGCCGAGCAGAGGAGTAGACTATGCTTCCGTAATCCAATTTTGAGCGCACTAAGGCGCGATAGAGGCGGAGAAGGACCACTCGGTCCGCTCCCCAGGAGGTACCATTCAGGACACGGAGGGTGTTAAGCGATCGCAGACAGCGAGCCGAAAGATAGGAGACGTGGGAGGACCAGCACAGTTTTCTGTCAAACATAAGACCCAAGAATTTAGCGACGTCTGAAAACGGAAGGTTGACAGGACCTAGATGTAAGGAGGGCGGAAGAAACTCCTTACGTCGCCAAAAATTGACACAAACGGTCTTACTGGGTGAGAAACGGAAGCCGGTTTCGATGCTCCACGAGTGGAGGCGATCGAGACATCCTTGAAGACGTCGTTCAAGAAGGCTGGTCCGTTGAGAGCTGTAGTAGATCGCAAAATCGTCCACAAAGAGGGAGCCCGAGACATCAGGAAGGAGACAATCCATAATTGGATTTATGGCGATGGCAAACAGTACAACACTCAGCACGGATCCCTGGGGTACCCCGTTTTCTTGGGAGAAAGTACGGGAGAGAGTAGTGTTCACCCGCACCCTAAAAGTGCGCTCTGCCATAAATTCGCGAAGAAAAAGGGGCAGCCGGCCTCGAAAGCCCCAAGAGAACAGTGTGCGGAGGATGCCTGTCCTCCAACAGGTATCGTATGCTCTCTCCAGATCGAAAAATATTGCTACCGTTTGGCGTTTCCGGAGAAAATTGTTCATGATATGAGTGGAGAGAGCAACAAGATGGTCAACTGCAGAACGATGCTTCCGGAATCCGCATTGGGCTGGTGTTAAAAGACTGCGGGATTCCAGCCACCAAGCTAAACGGTAATTCACCATACGCTCCAAAACCTTACAGACACTACTCGTGAGAGAAATGGGGCGATAGCTAGAGGGGAGATGTTTGTCCTTTCCAGGTTTCGGAACAGGAACGACAATAGCTTCCCGCCACCGTTTGGGAAAGGTACTGTCGGTCCAAATTCGATTATAAATGCGAAGGAGGTAACGCAGACTAGGGGTTGATAAATGCAGCAACATTTGGACATGGATACCATCCGGTCCCGGGGCGGAGGAGCGAGAAGATGAGAGGGCATGTTGGAGTTCCCGCATGGAGAAAACAGTATTGTAGCTTTCGTGATTTTGAGAGGAGAAAGCAAGAGGTCGCACTTCCGCTGCACGTTTCTTCGGGAGAAACGCTGGCGGGTAATTTGAAGAGCTCGAAATCTCAGCAAAGTGCTGACCCAACGAGTTAGAAATTGCGACGGGGTCCACTAAGGTATCATGCGCGACAGTGAGCCCAGAGACCGGGGAGAAACTAGGCGCGCCTGAGAACCGTCGAAGCCGACTCCAAACTACCGAGGAGGGAGTGAAGGTGTTAAATGAGCTAATAAAGAATTTCCAGCTTGCCTTCTTGCTATCGCGGATGACGCGACGGCATCGCGCACGGAGCTGCTTATAGCGGATACAGTTGGCCAAAGTAGGATGGTGACGGAAAATGCGAAGAGCACGTCGCCGCTCACGTATTGCATCACGGCATGCCTCGTTCCACCAAGGAACTGGGGGGCGCCGGGGCAATTCGGAGGTGCGTGGTATTGAACGTTCCGCAGCTGTAAGGATAACGTCGGTAATATGTGTGACCTCATCGTCGACGCTGGGAAAGCGACGGTCATCGAATGTCGCGAGAGACGAAATAAGTGTCCAATCGGCTTGGGCAAACTTCCAGCGTCGCGGGCGCATATATGGCAGTTGAGGCTGCAGTCTGAGGACACATGGAAAGTGGTCACTCGAGTGTGTATCATCAAGGGCGAACCATTCGAAGCGCCGAGCTAGCGGAACAGTACCGACCGCAAGGTCCAAATGAGATAAGGTTGTCGTGGAGGCAGACAAAAATGTGGGGACCCCAGTGTTGAGGCAAACTAGATCCACTTGGTGGAAGACGTCTAGCAATATGGAGCCACGTGGACAAGGATGTGGAGATCCCCAAAGCGGGTGGTGGGCATTGAAGTCCCCAACCAGCAAATAGGGGGGTGGAAGCTGACCAAGAAGATGAAGGAGATCAGCTCGTGCCATTGGTGTGGACGATGGAATGTATACAGTACAAAGAGAGAACGTGTATCCAGAAAGGGAAAGACGGACGGCGACAGCTTGGAAGGAACTGTTTAAGGGGATTGGGTGATAATGGAGAGTATCATGGAGAAGAATCATGAGTCCTCCATGGGCTGGAGTGCCTTCAACAGAGGGGAGGTCATATGGGACGGACTGAAAGTGAGGGAGAACAAAGCGGTCATGGGGGCGCAGCTTTGTTTCCTAAAGACAGAAGATGACCGGCGAGTAGGAGCGTAAGAGGACCGACAATTCATCCCGATTGGCTCGAATGCCGCGGATATTCCAGTGGATAATGGACATGGGGTGAAAAGAAAATGGAGGAATGTGACCAAAGTTGCTGTCAACTCAAAGACTGCTCGGAGCTAGCAACCGACAGCATGGAATGGCATTCAGATGAAGGCAGAAGATCCTGATCCATAGGTTGGTCAGGAGCAGTCCCTGCCACCAGCGATCGGCCGGTTGACCGGCCACCAGCAGTGCGCCTCGGCGACACAGAAGATGGCCGAGGGCGATTTCCGCCAGGTGGTGCTGTAGAGGGGGCACGCCTTGGCGGAGAAGGAGAGGAACTGGGTTTCTTCGTAGCCTTCTTGGAAGAATGTTGTTTAGATGAAGAAGGAACCGATGGTTGTGAAGTTGCGGTACGTAAAAACTCTTCACGAGTATGCTCTTTTTTCGAAGACTTTGCGTCCGACTTTTGGGCTCGAGATGTAGCAGAACCCGACGAAGGGTGAGCCATAGAGTGGGCAGGCGAAAGTGGTGAGGTTGAACGAGCGATCTTTGCGCTGGCCGATCTGACGACCGTGGTACTAAAGGTGAGGTCGCAAGTCTGCGTGGCCGCCTCCTTTGTTGGCCGAGGAGAAGCAAGGACAGTGCTGTATTTTCCTGTCTGCGTGGCCGCCTCCTTTGTTGGCCGAGGAGAAGCAAGGACAGTGCTGTATTTTCCTGTCTGAGGCACGGTGGGCTTGCGACTGGCGAATAATTTTCGAGCAGCAAAGGTCGACACCTTTTCCTTCACCCTTATTTCCTGGATGAGCTTCTCGTCCTTAAAAACGGGGCAATCTCGAGAGGAAGCAGCGTGGTCACCCATACAGTTGATGCAGCGAGGGGATGGAGGTGGACAAGCACCCTCATGGGCATCCTTGCCACACGTAACACATTTGGCTGGATTGGAACAGGACTGGCTGGTGTGATTGAACCGCTGACATCGATAGCAACGCGTAGGGTTTGGGACGTAAGGGCGAACGGAAATTATCTCATAGCCTGCTTTGATTCTCGATGGGAGTTGAACTGTGTCAAATGTCAAGAAGACAGTGCGGGTTGGAATGATGTTCGTGTCAACCCGTTTCATTACTCTATGAACTGCCGTTACGCCCTGGTCAGACAGATAGTGCTGAATTTCTTCGTCAGACAATCCATCGAGGGAGCGTGTATAAACGACTCCACGCGAGGAATTTAAGGTACAGTGCGGTTCCACCCGGACAGGGAAGGTGTGGAGCAGAGAAGTACGCAGCAATTTTTGTGCCTGGAGGGCACTGTGTGTTTCTAACAACAGGGTGCCATTCCGTAATCTGGAACAAGACTTTACAGGACCTGCTATTGCGTCGACACCTTTCTGAATAATGAAAGGGTTGACCGTGGAGAAGTCGTGACCTTCATCAGACCGAGAAACAACAAGGAACTGTGGCAACGATGGAAGAACCGTCTGTGGCTGAGACTCAGTATACTTACGTTTGCGAGCAGACTTAGTGGAAGGTGAGGAAACCATTGCGGAAGAATCCCCCACGATTACCGGCGTCTCCGATGGCGCGCTCCTCCCTTGTGGGGGCCCTCTCTGAGGGCACTCCCGCCTTAGGTGATTGTTCACACCTCAGGTCACACCTCCCGACAAACGGACGGAGGGACCAATCGGCATTTTCGGAAGGTATCAGCTCGGGTAATCACCCCTCCCTGGGCCTGGCCGTTACCAGGGGGTACGTACGTGTCCTACCTGTCTACCCGGGGCGGGGAATTACGCGTTACCCCGTCACCGGCTACGCACGAAGGGCGTGGGTCGGCCTTCAGACACGTACAGGGAGGAAGAAAGAGAAAGGGAAAGGAAGGAAGAGAGGTCTCAAACGCCGCAGCGGAGAAAAGGGAAAGAGAAGAGGTAAGGAAAAGAGAAGGACAAAGGAAGAAAGAAGACAGAGAAGGACAAAGGAAGGAAGAAGACATAAAAGCAAGGAAGGCAAAGAATGCAGTACATTTACGAGCGTCCGTCTCCGGACGTAGGCACAAACCATACTCCCAGATGGGGAGAAAGGGAAGGAAAGAGCCAGAGGTGAGGGGAGGAGGGGCGAAGATAGGGATGGGGAAGGATGCGGAATGGGAAGGTATGCAGCCCGGAAAGGAAGGAAGGCCACATTATTAGCTCGGGGTCCCGTGCTCGCTACGCACGTATCCACAAAAGAGTTGTGGACCCCCTGGGGGGCCGGATTTCTTAGACGTATTATGCCGTCGAGACAATCCTGAGGACAATCCGAGTAGTTAGGCCACCAAATACAAAAGAGAGGTCCATGCAGGAACAGCAGCTACGCTGCTTACCCTGGCAGATGACGCCGGAGTTATACAGTGAGTGAGTGATCTCTGACTGTCGGTAGCAAACGAGTATTAAGGGCTTTAGTGCTAGATTGGAACTTTACGGGCATATAGACGACAGAAACTAAAATTATCTGCTGATACGAGTGAATTCAGAGGTACCGGTATTCAGATATTAACGTGTGGACTTTTGAAAGTGTCGTGTGCCGTTAGTTGCGAATCTGGACGCAGAGCGCGTGCATATCGGCATTTGCGGACTATTAAGATTCCTCCAGGCTAGGAACCTTTTAAATAGACCATCATCCATCACCATCTTAATCCTTAAATATAGAGTGAAAGCGAAATACAAGAGTGCTGTACTTATTTCATTTACCTAGTACTAATCAGTGAAGGTTTTACGGAACCAAAGCTATTCAGCAGTAAATCAGCACCATCTAGCGGAAAGTGTAAGACGCTAACCGAAGTGAACGTTTACGTGTTTTACGGACTGCTTAATATGAACTTTTGTGACTCTCTGACGTCCCCACTCCCTCCGAAATGTGGCGCAGGCTGTCTTAATCATAATAGGGGAGAGTTTTAGCCGGGGAAATTACTAAATAAAAGCGATATTTACAAGACTCGCAGTAATAGCAAAACACGAGGCCCGCACCTCATCGGAGAGTCGTCGCTGCCACGTCGGGAAGTAAATCCGGAAAACCTACCGACGATATGTATCTACGAGCAGACGTCGACGTGAAGTACCTAAAAAGGGAACCTCAAGAGTTTGCTTCACGAAGAAATGTATTTTACTCAGCACAGAACGAAACCGACCTCAATCAACGAGCAGAAAACAAGAGTCAAATACTGGTAAAACATTTTGTTTCTAAGTATTTCTTCCCGATGATACGTAGTGCAAGAATGGTCAATATTTGTAAGTGAAAAGCAAATAGTTTGTCGGAGGCGACAGTGCGACAGCTTTGAGGTTTTCCCGCGGGCTGGGGGGAGCGAGGTCTGCCAAGGGCCGCCGCCTCTGCGCTCCCCTTGCACGGCCCCCCTGTGCCTACACACACACCCCTGTCCGGCCCGACCTGCAGCTCTCCCGCCAGATGTTCGCCTCTGCCGGCTTTGTCAGAGTGCGGCACAATGAGTCGCCGAAATTCCACTCTTCCTGCAGCGCTGCCAACAGGCCAGCCTCTACCAACACACCGGGCAACGATACGAAGCGCAGACAAATAAAGTGTAGCAGCTATCAGAAATCCAATGCCAATACGCATGTCTGTGGACAACTTCCTCTGTACTTCGATTCGACCACCAGTTTCACAAAAAAGTAGACCTGCATTTTTGTACATACGTCCCGGAATGAAAAATAATGTGCGTATCTTCTTTTCCACGTAATTAATGTGACCGCGTATAAAGTGCCGAGGAATTGTTAAAATTAGAGTCATAAAAGTAAGGACACTTTTCGCGTTGCATTATATTACCCACACATAAACGGCGACACAGTTGATAATAATGTACGCAGAGTGTAAAAATTTTTGCGGTACGATACTACCAAAACGAATTAAAATAGGCGGAAAGCATCAGAAAGTGAGTGCCAAGTACGCGCATATGCACTTGTCATTTCCATTTCGACTTAAGGGTACAAGTTTAAAAGTCGTATCTCGTGTTACAGGATGTGTCAGGAGGAGTGGTCGATATTCAGGGGTATGGCAGCAGCGATCATTGAAACCAGCAAAGTCTAGAAAACAGGCGTACGTTAACAGTTGTGAGCGCTTGTTCATCTTCCAATTTGTGAACCATCTCTTCTGTTGCAAGCTCTTTGCTTTCCTCATTTTCAGAAATCGTAGCGTTGACCAAAAGAAGGAAAAGGTGCCCAGTAACCACGGCCTCTCGAAGTACATACCTTAAGACCTACGAGCACTTGTCCAGTAGAAGAGATGTATTTCGGAGTAGCAAAAATTAACAAGTGCTCGTAGGTCTTAAGGTATGTACTTCGAGAGCCCGTGGTTACTGGGCACCTTTTCCTTCTTTCGGTCCACGCTACGACCTCTGAAAATCTTGTTGTTGTTGTTGTTGTTGTTGTTGTTGTTGTTGTGGTCTTCAGTCCCGAGACTGGTTTGATACAGCTCTCCATGCTACTATATTCTGTGCAAGCTTCTTCATCTCCCAGTACCTACTGCAGCCTACATCTTTCTGAATCTGGTATATTCATCTCTTGGTCTCCCTCTACGATTTTTACCCTCCACGCTGCCCTCCAATACTAAATTGGTGATCCCTTGATGCCTCAGAACATGTCCTACTAACCGGTCCCTTCTTTTTGTCAAGTTCTGCCACATACTCCTCTTCTCCCCAATCCAATTCAGTACCTCATCATTAGTTATGTGGTCTACCCATCTAATCTCCAGCATTCTTCTGTAGCACTACATTTCGAAAGCTTCTATTCTCTTCTTGTCCAAACTATTTATCGTTCACTTTCATAAATGGCTACACTCCATACAAATACTTTCAGAAAAGACTTCCTGACACTTAAATCTATCTCGATGTTAACAAATTTCTCTTCTTCAGAAACGCTTTCCTTGCCATTGCCAGTCTACATTTTATATCCTCTCTACTTCGACCATCATCAGTTATTTTGCTCCCCAAATAGCGAAACTCCTTTGCTACTTTAAGTGTCTCATTTCCTAATCTAATTCCCTCAGCATCACCCGCCTGTATTCGACTACATTCCATTGCCATATATTACATTCCAATATTGCCATATTTGTGTATTATGTTGTCTTTCTTCTCGAGACTGACTGAATTGATTTTGGTGAAAATTTACTAGGTAACACAACCGTCGTGAAATGGAAAACTTGACAGTGTTTACTGATGTCACCAGTCGTTAATGTTATTTCTGTCTTGTAGCTTACTTAACCGATATAAAATAATTTAGAAATTTTGTGTATTTGTCACGAAAGGTGAACTGATGTCACATGACATTGACATTTGAGTAGGGTTTACGTGAACTTAAGTGAAATTAGGAGGTAAAAAAAAAGCTGATTATCATAGCCACATTTTTTTAGCAGGAAGTAGGGAATTTGTTGCACTCTTGCGAAATTGAATTTTTTTTAAGGTTTGATTTACATGTAGTACAAATCGCAATTTCAATATTTTTCTGGTGTAATTGTTAATATTTGTACATGTTGCGCTATTGTACGATATAATATACCTTTTACTAACAGTACCTTTATGTAATGGTTCAGAGTGGGGCTGCATGTTCTTCTAGAGAAGGTTTTTTTTAAAAAAAGATTTATTGCTAAAATTTCCTTTTAAACTGTTCATTGTATTAACTTGGATGTATAAGCAGTACTTGTTAAATAATAAATTTGTGTCATCAAGGCTCGGACCAAATAAATGTGCCTACACCTTCCCCATCCTGGCTCTGGCACCGTCTGTAGAACACAGACGGTTTACAAACTTCGCTGTTCTGGAAATGCTTCAACCCTCGGCCGAAAGCCAATGATCGTGCGCTTTTGGACGTCAGACAAATCGCTCCGTTCCCGCATTACGACGGCGACTGCACTGTTCTCTGCAACCCCCTCCCCCCCCCCCCCCCCCCTGCGACCTGTCGTGTGTGGGAGGTTACTGGACGTTGACGGCGAACACATTCGGCAGTGACATTAATGTCGGTGGAGCGTGTACTTGACAGCGTAACGCAACCCGAACTGACAGCAGACCGGGCGCAATATCAGTAAGCTGCCGGTCGGCAGGGACAGAGGGGGGCGGGCGCGGTGTGACGCCGGGCTATCGACCGCCGGCCGCCGGCCGCCGCTCAGCTGTCCAGTGACGCGCCGACACGTGTCGCGCACGCGCAGTGCCGCGTGACGTCACGGGCGCGGAAGCCGGCGCCTACACCGCGGGCCGCGTGACGAGCCCTCGCCCGACGGCAGCAAACGGGAGCCAATTCCTCGCGCTTCCCGACGAGCGGGTAGCATTCGTTTCACACTGACGGGAGCCCTACGTCAACGTGACGTAGGCACGCGTCATCACGAGTTGTCCTATCGACTGTTGTGTGCATTCTGTATACATCGACTGTTGTGTGCGTCTCGAATTTGCACTGTTCATTGTTCTTAGTTGATTTACAACATGAAGGCAAAATTAAATGGAACTAGATGGTTTAATATTTACAGCAACATTCGGAATTACTTCGAATTTCAGTTTCTCAGTTTAACGTTTCTGCCCACACGAATTATGTACAATTCATTGGCTTTTTAAAAAAAATGGTTCAAATGGCTCTGAGCACTATGGGACTTAACAGCTATGGTCATCAGTCCCCTAGAACTTAGAACTACTTAAACCTAACTAACCTAAGGACAGCACACAACACCCAGCCATCACGAGGCAGAGAAAATCCCTGACCCCGCCGGGAATCGAACCCGGGAACCCGGGCGTGGGAAGCGAGAACGCTACCGCACGACCACGAGATGCGGGCATTGGCTTTTATAAAAATACGAAACACTTCAATTTCTCCCTATTTCACGTTTTTATCCACACGATTTATGCACGGTTAATCGGACTAAAATATGCCTAGACACTTTCGTTATGGTTACGATTCATTCATTCAGATATTCGTTATGTTCATGAAACACACAATAACATCCCACATTCTTTGGATGCAGCTTAATAATTAATTATTTCACGTTTTTATCCACACGATTTACGCACGGTTCATCGGATTTTTTGAAAAAAATTGACAAAGCTTTTTTTTACTTTCGTTATGGTTCCTTCTTTCAGATATTCATTATGTTCCTGAAACACACAATACCAGCCCAAATTGTTGGGATTACAGCGTAATAATTAATTCGACTGGGATGAGCGTAACAGGTAACTCCTGTCACTTCGTTTGTTCATCGGATTTTTTGAAAAAAATTGACAAAGCTTTTTTTTACTTTCGTTATGGTTCCTTCTTTCAGATATTCATTATGTTCCTGAAACACACAATACCAGCCCAAATTGTTGGGATTACAGCGTAATAATTAATTCGACTGGGATGAGCGTAACAGGTAACTCCTGTCACTTCGTTTGTACACATGTATTTACATTTAGCTTTAAAGTTATCGGTACAACCGCAAAGATCGATATACGCACTCACGATGACGTAGGGTTCTCCTCACCTAGCGTGAGATGAATGCTACCCCCCGGCAAGCAGGACACACTACAGCGAGCGAGCGAGTCCCCACTCTGCCTACCCGGCTACGTCACAGGGCGCCTCCACAGGCTGTTCCACAACGTAGTGCCGGCCCTGCCGCGGATCGCGCTTCAAATCTGTGGCGACGCCGTGTACAGATACGTGTCGGCTGCGTTTATTTTTAGACAAATACATTAAGACAATAAGGAATACAAAAAACTATAGCTTCTTCCGAAACACTACATTATAGAGTAAACATTATTAACATAAGAACGGAAGTCAGGATCCTACTACAAACATAGAACCAAATGCCTGTTCGTGTGAATGTATGTTCCTCTACTGCTGTTCATAAAACGAGCCCTATATAATGCAATCAATCTGTAGAATTTAAGGCTTAATGTTACTTTCTGTTTCTACTGGAAGGTAGAAGTTTTCTTTGAAGGACTGCATTGAAACTTAACAATTCTTCGAACAAAAAGAGTGTTTGAAAAGTAAGCAGAACTTTATAATTTTGTGTGTTGTGTTAGTCCGATTTGCACTACTTTTTTGTCACTGTCTTCGTAAACATGCCTCAAAAGTATGTGTACAATGTTATACATATTGGGTGTTTACTCTGTTGTCAGCTGTGAGAAAGGTTACGTGTGTTTTGGTAGCATCAACAATTATTTGTTTCGTACAAAAATAAATTAGAGAATCTGTATTAAATTTTGTTATAAGAATGAAATAAAGTGTATGAAATTTTTAGAAATGGTAAATATTGCTTATAAGTCCAGAATCAGTGTACATGTTTCGAAGGAAATTTCAGCAGTGTTTAGAATAGCTATTGCGCACTTGTTTTAAGCAATATGTCTTAGAATCAGGTGAATAGTGACTGAGATAGAGATTTAGTGTTCCATAACCATCACAGGTTTTAAGTGATTTTGAAACTGTCTATATCGACGGGTTTCCTCCCAAGGTTGTTAGTTTTCCTTCGTGGCGATTCCATTCAACCGTGCGGCTTATTTCCGCATTCCTTCCTTATGCGTCCTGTTCTACGAGGCTGACGTTTGCATAAATTGCAGCCCTTTGATTGGGACTGGTAATATTAGGCAACAGCTCTTTATGGGCCGCCTCTTTAATACACGCTGTAATAACATTAGGGACGATCGAACGCTCGTTACTCTCCAAATACACCTCTAGACAGGTAACGGGCAACAGATGTTGGGTGCCCCCGTAGGCCGGTGGCAGCGTTCTTCCGGGAAAGGCCACTTCCCCCACTAAAGCGCTGTTCGCTCTTCAGTTTACAGACGGACCGCGATCGGTCTCCTATTCACTCTGCACAGGCGCCGAGTACGTAGTTTCTTTAGTGCGGCTGTCTTGCTGTGGGAAGGCAGCACCTCAAGTCGCGGCGCCGGCACGTCGTTTGTCGGAGGCGCGGCTCTTTCCCACCCAGCCTGAACTGCTACGAATCTCTAACCCTCGTCTCCTGCCTCAGTTCACACTAGGCTCTGCTTCGTTCTGGTTAACATACACGAGGAGCCTGTAATACTTTTTCAGCAGCTTCCGAAGCTATACGATTTCTCGTATTCAGGTTGCGACAATTCTATTGTCAAAGACAATAGATGAATTAAGAAACATCGACGAGAAGCTTAACAAATCCAGTAAGTATAGGTTTTGTTTTCTTTTTGTTGTTGCCGTGTAACGTTCTCTGGCAGCATGCATCCAAAGTGAAAGCTAAAAGAACATTTCGATGTATAATGCTTACTCTAACAAATAATTTATATGTATTTCTGTTAATTGAATTTCAAAAGGACACTTAATTTTGTGAGAAGTATAATTATGAATTTTACTATTATAAATGATTATTCAAGGAGTGTGAACTACTATCTGTGGCGGAGGATGTGAAAACCGACACAGAAGAAACGATATGTAATGAGAAATGACAAAGAATGTACAAGAATTAGTTAAGATATAAACTGGCAATATATTGTAATAAAATCGCTTGTCTTCTGCACAGACTGAATGGGAGAGGAACCCGTGACGTTGCATTAGGCTCTTACGTAGTTTTCATTTGTTACAAGTCGATGATCGACGCCATTTGTAGCTGGGATTGTGAAAGGTGTGTAAAGATTTTGATTGTTTCTGTTAAAATATATTTATCTAGTAAAATCTGTTTGTCACAATTACGACAAAGTTCGCACCGGACATTGCCCATTTTATTTAAGAAATTCCAGCATGTTATTGGATATCGCTGGCGGAGTGGAGTTGCGCCGCGAGCGAGCAGTCTGCAGCAGCGGCAGATTTAAATATACGATCGCAATAACGACCACATCCTAAAAAGGGGTACAGGTAGAGGTGAAGGAAAATAATAAAGTGTTTCTTTTCACAGCATTCCAGGCACAGAATAAAAAGAGATAGTAGAATTTATCTTGTGCATTCACAGGTGGATACAAGCTGCAGCTTTTGTAAATTTTCATTCAAAAAGTGATAAATTCTGAACATTTCGTAAAGTGTATTTAAAAGTGGATAATTTTTCAGGAAAGCTTAGCAATATAAAAAAATTCATATAGTAAAGATAGTCTTATGCTTCAATGCTAGTCGGGGTATATCCAGTAAACAAAAATCCACTGCAACGTGAAAATGTTTGCTAAGTTCGATGGACAATAATATTTTCATTCTCGCACAAACAGCTTTAGTACTTTATTAAAAGTAAAACTTGAATAATTATTTTGGGAATATTCAAAGAAATTCATTTTTATCGATCTGCAACAGAATATTTCATACGTAAAGTAATAATCACAGATGAAAAATTTATTGCAACCTTTCATTTCTCATGTCCATCCATGTATATAAGTTCGATCTCAACGGTTTCCCAATCAAATTAAACGCAAAAAGCAAGGAAAGTTTAAAACCAGACGGTCAACTCCCGAATAATTAAAACAGACAGAATCGCATTAAAACCGGTGGTAACGGTGACAACATTTTCCACATTCAGCTACATACATTAATGCAGAAGATGGGCATTTCACGCGAGCTCGTGCCAGACACAAACGCACGTCAGGCCACGCTGCAAAGAAGATGAACAAATGGAGGCTGGAAAGCGTTCCAAGTTGCCCAGACGACGTAAATGGAGAAGGAAACTAGGGTGTTGAGGTAGGCGCGTTCCCGGTGAATCGCAGTACTTCCTCTCCTGGAAGCTCTACAATGTTAAGTAGTGCTGGCCAGAAAGAAAGAATGGAAGATTGCCGTGGAAGATCTCGGAACGCATTATGCAAACTGCACAGAGCCAGGAGCAAGCCGCGGCAGCCTCCCCAAATGCCAGAGAATGAAAGAAAATGAATGTCATTGCGAAGATATAGCAGGTACAATGATATCGTTTCTCGGTCTCGCGTGGACTCTTACATCTTTCGCTCTGAATAAATGGTCAACTCAGCACGACCTTGTTGTCCGTCACACAGTTGTTCGCTCCTCAATAACACTACATACAGGCGACAATTCTTTACGTCTATGGAATAAAATCGACATAACTTCTGAAGGGTTTGCGTTAGGGCGTTCGAACTGCACGATGGGCTTTCGGACATGGTGGGAATTAGTATGTGCTGCACGGTTTGCTTTAGCGACGAAGCCAACTTCCATTTGATTGCGTTCGTCACTAAAGCAAAACTGGCGGGTTTGGGGGACTAAGAATCCGCATTTCGTGATCGAGAAGTCTGTTCGCCCTCACCGGGTGACTGTGTGGCATGCAGTGTCCAGTCCCGGAATAATAGGTGCGATATTCGTCAACGGCACGGTGACTACCGAACAGTACGTGAAGGTTTTGGAATCTGATTTCATCCCCAATATCCAAAGTGGTCCCGATGTCCGTAAGATGTGGTTCGTGCGAGACAGAGCTCGACCCTATCGAAGCAGGAGTGTGTTTGATGTCCTGGAGGAACACTTTGGTGACCACATTTTGGCTTTGGGGTATCCAGAGGCCACTGGCATGGGCCTCGATTGGACACCATATTCTCCGGATCTGAAGACATGCGACTCCTTTTTGTGGGGCTATATTACGGAGGTATACAGCAATAACTCAGAAACAATTGGTGAGCTGAAAACAGCCATTCAGGAGGTCATCGACAGCATCGATGTTCCGACACTTGAGCGCGTCATGCAGAATTCGCTATTCGCCTGCGCCATACCGTCGCCAACGATGGCAGGAGTATTGAACGTCTCATAACCTAAATCGGAATTCTCTGTAGCAGTAATAATAATAATAATAATAATAATAATAATAATGATGTGTGGCTAGGGCCTCCCGACGGGTAGACCGCTCGCCTGGTGCAAGTCTTTCGATTGGACGCCACTGCGGCGACTTGCGCGTCGATGGGGATGAAATGATGATGATTAGGACAACACAACACCCAGTCCCTGAGCTGAGGAAATCTCAGACCCAGCCGGGAATCGAACATTGTCCTGTTGGAATTGCCCCAGTCCGTCGCAATGCACAATGGACACGAATGCAGGTGATCAGCGAGGATGCTTATGTACGTGTCACCTGCCAGAGTCGTGTCTAGACGTGTATCACTCCAACTGCACACGTCCCACACCATTACACAGCCTCCACCAGCTTGAACAGTCACCTGCTGACTTGCAGGGTCCACGGACTGATGAGGTTGTCTCCATACCTGGACACGTCCATCCGCTCGATACAATTTGAAACGAGACTCGTCCGATGAGGCAAGGTGTTTCCAGTGATCAAAAGTGGAATGTCGATGTTAATGGGCCCGGGTAAAGCGCAAACCTTTGTGTCGTGCAGTCATCAAGGATACACGAGTGGGCCTTCGGCTCCGAAAGCTCTTATCGATGATGTTTCGTCGAATGGTTCTCACGCAGACACTTGTTGGTGGCCCAGCATTTAAATCTGCAGCAATTTGCGGAAGGGTTGCAATTCTGTCACGTTGAACGATTCTCTTCAGCCGTCGTTAGTCCCGTTCTTGCAATATCGTTTTCCGGCCGCAGCGATGTTTGAGATTCGTTGTTTTACCAGATTCCTGATATTTACGGAACACTCGTGAAATGGTAGTACGGGAAAATCCCGACATCATCGCTACCTCTGAGATGCTGTGTCCCACCGCTCGTGCGCCGACTGCAACAGCACGTTCAAACTCACTTAAATCTCGATAAGCTCCCCGTGTAGCAGCATTAACCGATCCGACAACTGCGCCAGACACGTGTCGTCTTATACAGGTGTTGCCGACCGCAGCACCATATTCTGCCCGTTTACATATCTCTGTGTCCGAATACGCAAGCCTATACCAGTTTCTTTGACGCGTCAGTGTATGTATGTAGATCGGTTTGCCTCTGTCTCTCTGTAGCTCCGTTTCCGCTTATGCACGGTGCTGTGCTTTGCATTCTTCTAACAAGGGAACCTCCCCATCGGACGCCCCTCAGATTTAGTTATAAGTTGGCACAGTGGATAGGCCTTGAAACACTGAACACAGATCAATCGAGAAGACGGGAAGGAGTTGCGTGGAACTATGAGAAAAATAAGCAAAATATTAAAAACTGAGTAGTTCATACGCAAGATAGGCAACATCAAGGATAGTATGAGCTCAGGAGCGCCGTGGTCCCGTGGTCAGCGTGAGCAGCTGCGGCACGAGAGGCCCTCGGTTCAAGTCTTCCCTCGAGTGAAAAGTTAACTTTCTTTATTTTCGCAAAGTTATGATCTATCCGTTCGTTCATTGACGTCTCTGTTCACTGCTATAAGTTTAGTGTGTGTGTTTTGCGACCACACCGCAAAACCGTGCGATTAGTAGACGAAAGGGCGTGCCTCTCCAATGGGAATAGAAAACATTTGATCACAAGGTCATAGGTCAACCGATTCCTCCACAGGAAAACACGTCTGTCATATTCTATACGACACTGGTGACGGCATGTGCGTCACATGACAGGAATATGTTGTCGACCCACCTAACTTGTACAGTTGGCGAATGAGTAAAATGATTCTTCTACCTTGCCCGATTTAGGTTTTCTTGTGGGTGTGATAATCACTCCCAAAAAAGTGAGGAAAACATAAGAGTTTGTCACATAAACTGCAACAAATGACTGCAGCAGTTCCACAGTCGCACAGTTTTCCCTGCGCTCTGTCAAAACATATGTTTTTAACGTTTTCAAATTTTTCCCTGTGCAGACCGTCAGATCCTGGATATGTGCAAGCAAATCTGAACATGTCCTGGAATTTTGGAGAGCGAAGTTGATTATGTGTGAGTGCCTGAACTCTGATAATTGTCTGAAAACAAAAAAAAATTAAACTTTTACCTCGAGGGAAGACTTGAACCGAGGACCTGTCATTCCGCACCTGCTCACGCTAACCACGGGACCACGGCGCTGCTGAGCTCACACTATCCTCGATGTTGCCTGTCTTGCGCACGGACTACTCAGTTTGTGTATTTTGCTTTTTTTTTCACAGTTCCACACAAATTCTTCCTGTTTTCTCGATTGATCTGTGTTCAGTTTTCCAAGGCCTATCCACTGTGCCAACTTATAACTAAATCTGTGGTGGGGGGGGGGGGTGGGTGCGATAGGGAGGTTCCCTTGTAAGCACTTTCCTTTGGCTAGCTACAAAAGCGACAGTGTTTTCCAACAAACATGGAGTGTCTGATTGGCTTGTGATCGGGATGTGTAGGGACGCGGTGGCACAGAGTAATGGAGCCGGTACGCAGGCGGTCCGGCACTTGGCAGCGAGCGCGCAGCCTGCGGCGCCGTTATCTCGGTAGGCGCGTGGCCCGAATACGAGCCGACGACACAGCCGAGCCGCGGTGAATGCACCCGGGCACAAACTGCACCGCGGCACACCTAGCTCCCTCATGGCGTACACAGGCGGCACTTCAATCCGGGCAACACTCAATCTGAATTTCGTACTTCCGCCTGTAATGGTACTTGAATTACGTAACCATTGCGGCACCTCACCTCAGCCTCTCGACACCAGCAATATTATACTGTTTTTCTGAAGAATACCTAACATATTTCTGAGACAACATTCAGATTCGATTTCATTCGAGTAGAGGTACTTTGATACATTGATATTTTTATATTGCAATGATACTATTCTTATGTGCATTCTTTTTTTGTCACTATGATCTTTGTCGTACTTGTAACTCTGATTTTTAGGCGCGTAAGCTGTTATTAGTGAGTCAAGTCTCGGTCGTCATGTTGAAAAGACGCAAATTGTAGTCAGTTTATGAAATGTGAACTTTAACAGTGAGGAAGATATTTTCAAGTTTAACCTTCAAGAATGGTTTTTTTTAATTTTTTTTTTTGTGTTTTTAGGGCGCAAAACTTCAATGGTCATTAGCGCCCAGACTACGTTAGGAATGCACCGCCAGGAACAAGTTTAAAACAGCAACGAAAAGGGGAAACACGATAAAAGACAGACTGACAGGCATAGGATTAAAAAAAAAAAAAAAAACAGCATAATCAAAGGTCAAGTTGATAAAATGAAGAACGCGAGCAGCTGCTCGTGGGTCATCCCCTAAAATGGCATCTAGACTACAGGGCAGGCCAAGATCAAGACGCAGTGTGTTAAAATCCGGGCAGGACGTTAAAATGTGGCGGACCGTCAGCAAGTGCACACATGGGCAGAACGGTGCCGGCGCAGCCGCCAGCAGATGGCGATGGCTGAACCGGCAGTGTCCAATTCGTAACCGGGCCAAAACAACCTCCTCCCGCCGAGAAGGGCGGGAGGAGGACGTCCAAGCCACGGGATGAGGTTTCAAGGCCCGCAGCTTGTTGTCTGTAAGTGCAGCCCAATCGGCATGCCACAGCGACACAACGCGCCGACAAATGACCCTGCTAAAATCGGACGAAGGGACACAACAAGAAGCTGTCCGAGGCTGGAGGACCGCAGCCTTGGCCGCGGCATCTGCAGCTTCGTTCCCAGGGATACCGACATGGCCAGGAACCCACATAAAGCTAACCGGAGAACCGACGTCCGCCAGCTGCCGAAGAGAGCGTCGGATCCGGTGCACGAAACGGTGAACCGGGTACGGATCACTGAGGCTCTGGATAGCGCTCAGGGAATCGGAGCAGATGACATAAGCAGAATGTCGGTGGCGGCAGATGTAAAGAACAGCCTGGTAGAGGGCAAAGAGCTCAGCTGTGAAGACCGAACAATGGCCATGTAGCCGGTATGTGAAACTTTGTGCCCCGACAATAAAAGAACACCCGACCCCGTCATTGGTCTTAGAGCCATCTGTATAAATGAAGGTCATATTAATGAACTTCGTTCGAAGTTCGACAAAACGGGAGTGGTATACCGTACCGGGGGTAACCTCCTTTGGGAGCGAGCTGAGGTCAAGGTGAACGCGAACCTGAGCCTGGAGCCAAGGTGGCGTGTGGCTCTCGCCCACTCGAAAGGTTGCAGGAAGTGAAAAATTAAGGTGTTGAAGGAGGCGACGAAAGCGAACTCCAGGGGGTAGCAGGGCAGAGACATACAACCCGTATTGACGGTCGAGCGAGTCGTCAAAAAAGGAACGATAAGACGGGTGGTCGGGCATTGACAGTAGCCGACAGGCATACCGACAAAGCAGTATATCGCGCCGGTAAGTGAGTGGCAATTCGCCAGCGTCAGCATGAAGACTCTCTACGGGACTGGTATAAAATGCTCCGATCGCAAGTCGTAAACCCCGATGTTGTATGGAGTTGAGGCGGCGTAAGATGGATGGCCGTGCAGAGGAGTATACGAAGCTCCCATAATCCAGCTTGGAGCGGACGATCGACCGATATAGACGAAGTAGGGCGGTTCGATCCGCTCCCCACGACATACCACTGAGAACACGGAGGACATTTAAAGAACGGGTACAACGGGCGGCCAAATATGACACATGTGGAGACCAACTAAGTTTCCTGTCAAATGTAAGACCTAAAAATTTGGTTGTCTCCACGAATGGGAGAGCAACGGGACCGAGTCGTAAGGACGGTGGGAGAAACTCTTTGTAGCGCCAGAAGTTAATACAGACCGTCTTCTCGGCAGAAAAACGGAAGCCATTGGCGACACTCCAAGAGTAAAGACAGTCAAGAGAACGCTGAAGACAGCGCTCCAGGAAACATGTACGCTGAGCGCTGCAATAGATGGTAAAATCGTCCACGAAAAGGGAGCCCGATACATCAGCTGGGAGGCAATCCATTATTGGATTGATCGCTATGGCAAAGAGAGCGACGCTCAAAACTGAGCCCTGTGGCACCCCATTCTCCTGGCGAAAGGTGTCTGACAGGACAGAACCCACAAGTACCCTGAACTGGCGATCCATTAAAAAGGAACGAATAAAAAGAGGGAGGCGACCGCGAAGGCCCCATGTATGCATGGTGCGGAGAATGCCCGCCCTCCAACAGGTGTCGTACGCCTTCTCCAAATCAAAGAACACAGCTGCGGTCGGGCGCTTCCGCAAGAAGTTATTCATGATGAAGGTCGACAAGGTAACCAGATGGTCAACAGCAGAGCGGCGCCTACGAAATCCACATTGTACATTGGTAAGTAGGCGTCGAGACTCGAGCAGCCAAACCAATCGAGAGTTAACCATTCGCTCCATCACTTTACAGACACAGCTGGTAAGCGAGATGGGTCGATAACTGGAAGGCAAGTGCTTGTCCTTCCCCGGCTTAGGAATCGGGACAACAATAAACTCGCGCCAGCAGGCGGGAACATGTCCCTCAATCCAGATGCGATTGTGAGTACGAAGAAGGAAACCTTTACCCGCAAGAGAAAGGTTCTTCAGCATCTGAATATGAATAGAATCCGGCCCTGGAGCGGAGGACCGTGACCGGGCAAGTGCGTTTTCGAGTTCCCGCATGGTGAATGGGGCATTATAACTTTCACGATTCGAGGAGCGGAAGTTAGGTGGCCTAGCCTCCTCTGCCTGTTTTCGGGGGAGGAAGGCAGGGTGGTAATGAGCGGAGCTCAGCTCGAAACCTCTGCGAAAAAGCGGCCGAAGGCATTGGAGACATCCTCAGGGGCCACAAGGACGTCTACATCTACATCTATACTCCGCGAGCCACCTTACGGTGTGTGGCGGAGGGTACTTATTGTACCACTATCTGATCCCCCCTTCCCTGTTCCATTCACGAATTGTGCGTGGGAAGAACGACTGCTTGTAAGTCTCCGTATTTGCTCTAATTTCTCGGATCTTTTCGTTGTGATCATTACGCGAGATATATGTGGGCGGTAGTAATATGTTGCCCATCTCTTCCCGGAATGTGCTCTCTCGTAATTTCGATAATAAACCTCTCCGTATTGCGTAACGCCTTTCTTGAAGTGTCCGCCACTGGAGCTTGTTCAGCATCTCCGTAACGCTCTCGCGCTGACTAAATGTCCCCATGACGAATCGTGCTGCTTTTCGCTGGATCATGTCTATCTCTTCTATTAATCCAACCTGGTAAGGGTCCCATACTGATGAGCAATACTCAAGAATCGGACAAACAAGCGTTTTGTAAGCTACTTCTTTCGTCGATGAGTCACATTTTCTTAGAATTCTTCCTATGAATCTCAACCTGGCGCCTGCTTTTCCCACTATTTGTTTTATGTGATCATTCCACTTCAGATCGCTCCGGATAGTAACTCCTAAGTATTTTACGGTCGTTACCGCTTCCAATGATTTACCACCTATGGCATAATCGTACTGGAATGGATTTCTGCCCCTATGTATGCGCATTATATTACATTTATCTACGTTTAGGGAAAGCTGCCAGCTGTCGCACCATGCATTAATCCTCTGCAGGTCTTCCTGGAGTACGTACGAGTCTTCTGATGTTGCTACTTTCTTGTAGACAACCGTGTCATCTGCAAATAGCCTCACGGAGCTACCGATGTTGTCAACTAAGTCATTTATGTATATTGTAAACAATAAAGGTCCTATCACGCTTCCTTGCGGTACTCCCGAAATTACCTCTACATCTGCAGATTTTGAACCGTTAAGAATGACATGTTGTGTTCTTTCTTCTAGGAAATCCTGAATCCAATCACAAACCTGGTCCGATATTCCGTAAGCTCGTATTTTTTTCACTAAACGTAAGTGCGGAACCGTATCAAATGCCTTCCTGAAGTCCAGGAATACGGCATCAATCTGCTCGCCAGTGTCTACGGCACTGTGAATTTCTTGGGCAAATAGGGCGAGCTGAGTTTCACATGATCTCTGTTTGCGGAATCCATGTTGGTTATGATGAAGGAGATTTGTATTATCTAAGAACGTCATAATACGAGAACACAAAACATGTTCCATTATTCTACAACAGATTGACGTAAGCGAAATAGGCCTATAATTATTCGCATCTGATTTATGACCCTTCTTGAAAATGGGAACGACCTGCGCTTTCTTCCAGTCGCTAGGTACTTTACGTTCTTCCAGCGATCTACGATAAATTGCTGATAGAAAGGGGGCAAGTTCTTTAGCATAATCACTGTAGAATCTTAAGGGTATCTCGTCTGGTCCGGATGCTTTTCCGCTACTAAGTGATAGCAGTTGTTTTTCAATTCCGATATCGTTTATTTCAATATTTTCCATTTTGGCGTCCGTGCGACGGCTGAAGTCAGGGACCGTGTTACGATTTTCCGCAGTGAAACAGTTTCGGAACACTGAATTCAGTATTTCTGCCTTTCTTCGGTCGTCCTCTGTTTCGGTGCCATCGTGGTCAACGAGTGACTGAATAGGGGATTTAGATCCGCTTACCGATTTTACATATGACCAAAACTTTTTAGGGTTCTTGTTTAGATTGTTTGCCAATGTTTTATGTTCGAATTCGTTGAATGCTTCTCTCATTGCTCTCTTTACGCTCTTTTTCGCTTCGTTCAGCTTTTCCTTATCAGCTATGATTCGACTACTCTTAAACCTATGATGAAGCTTTCTTTGTTTCCGTAGACGTCATTCGCGACCGTCAAGCCAGAAACTGGTGAGTGGACCTTAGTGCCAGATAGCCGGCGCAGGCTACGCCAGACAACAGAAGGAGGAGTAAAACTGTTGAAGGTGCTTGTGAAAGCAGCCCAGCTGGCTTTCTTGCTTTCTTTAATAATACGACGACACTGCACGTAATCGTTTATAATTGATACAATTCGCCACTGTAGGGTGGCGTTTAAAGGTGCGTAAAGCACGTCGACGAGCACGTAAAGCGTCTCTACATGCTGCGGTCCACCAGGGGACCGGTACGCGACGTGGAGAAGAAGTAGGGTGAGGGATGGAATATTCAGCAACAGTGAGAATGACTTCCGTGAGGTGTGCGACCTGACGATCGCAGCTTGTGAAGGTTTCATCCTGAAAGGTCGCCCTGGGAGAGAAGAGCCCCCAGTCTGCTTTGGAGATGTTCCAACTAGATGAGCACGGAGAGGGGGTATGCTGCAGGAGATGGATAACACACGGGAAGTGGTCGCTCGAATATGTATCAGAAAGTGCATACCACTCAAACCGGCGTGCAAGTTGGGTAGTACATACAGAGAGGTCTAAATGGGAATAGGTGTGAGATGTGTCCGGAAGAAAAGTAGGGGCGCCAGTATTGAGGCAGACAAGATTGAGCTGGTTGAAAAGGTCTGCTAACAGGGAGCCCCTCGGGCAGGATGCTGGAGAGCCCCAAAGGGGATGGTGGGCATTGAAGTCTCCAGTTAACAAAAATGGTGCAGCGAGCTGAGCTATAATTTGCATCATGTCTGCCCTGGTAACGGCAGACGACGATGGAGTGTAAACGGTACAAATGGAAAATGCGAAAGTGGGGAGAGTAATTCGGATGGCAACTGCCTGCAGGCTGGTGTGCAATGTGATGGGATCGTAGTAAATATCATCCCGGACCAGCAACATAACCCCTCCATGAGCCGGAATACCTACCACAGGGGGTAGGTGAAAACGCACAGAGGTGTAGTGTGCCAAGGCAATTTGATCGCATGGGCGTAGCTTCGTTTCCTGGAGGGCTAAGACGAGCGCACAGTGCAAGCGGAGCAGCAACTTCAAGTCCTCTCGGTTGGAGCGAATGCTGCGAATATTTCAGTGAATAAGTGCCATCGTAAGAAGAAAAGGAAGATGAAAGAAGGGGTCACCTCGAAGGCCGCTGAGGGCCTGGCTTCGAGCGAGCACTGCCGCCGCTATCAGTAGGCGGACAGTCATCGTCCATTGGGTCTATAGGTTCATCGGCCATCTCGGGAGGATGGCCGGGAGGGGGAGCTTCCTCCGCCGGTGAACGGCCAGATGTTCGGCTACCAGCGGTGCGGCCAGGCGAAACGGATGACGGCCTGGGGCGGCAACCGCTGGGTGGCGCAGGAGAAGAAATGCGCCGTGGCGGAGAAGGAGAACTGTGCTTCCTATGAGCCTTCTTGGAAGGACGTTTGGTGGAAGTACCGGTCGAAGGCTGGGAGGTCGAGGTACGTAGGAAGTCTGCACGGGATGGTTACTTCTTGAAGGCCCGTGCATCTGACTTCGGGGTCTTCGTCTTAGCAGAAGCTAATGAAGGGGCTGGTGTCTGTGGGGTGATGGGAGGAAGAGGAGACGTCGACCGCGCGATCTTAGCACTGGCCGAACGGACGACCGTGGTGCTGAAGGTCAGATTGCATGTCTGGGTTGCCACCTCCCTGGTAGTCCGAGGAGAGGCGAGGACAGTACTGAATTTGCCCGCTGGGAGCAGCGTGGGCTTCCTACTAGCAAATAGCTTGCGAGCAGCCGAGGTGGACACTTTCTCTTTGACCCAAATTTCTTGGATACATCGCTCTTCCTTATAGATGGGACAGTCGCGGGAGGACGCTGCATGGTCACCCTGACAGTTCACACAACGAGGAGACGGAGGTGGACAGTCACCCTCATGGGCGTCCCTGCCACAAGTGACACATTTAGCAGCATTGGAACAAGACTGGCGAGTGTGATTAAAACGCTGAAACTGGTAGCAGCGCGTAGGTGTCGGGACATAGGGGCGAACAGAAATAACCTCGTAGCCCGCTTTGATGCGCGATGGCAGCTGAACACTATCAAAGGTCGAGAAAAGCGTCCGGGTCGGTACAAGGTCATTGTTGACCTTTTTCATGACCCTATGAACAGCCGTCACGCCCTGCTCAGCGAGGAACGACTGAATCTCCTCGTCAGTCAATCCGTCGAGGGAGCTAGTATAGCCACGAGACGAATTCAAAGTTCGGTGAGCCTCCACCCGGACAGGGAACGTGTACAGGAGTGTGGCTCGAAGCAGTTTCTGTGCCTGAAAGGCGCTCTCAGTTTCTAGTAGCAAGGTACCATTAAGCAACCTTGTACAAGACTTAACAGTACCGGCTATGGCATCTACGCCCTTCTGGATAACGAAAGGGTTGACAGAGGAAAAATCCTTTCCACCCTCAGATCGAGAAACGACGAGGAACTGTGGGGCAGGCGGTAGTACCTTTGTCACTGGTGGCTGGTCAAGTTTCCGTTTGTGGGCAGAAGTCGAGAGAGAAGAAGAGAAATCCATTGCGGAGGAATCCCCCATGATTGCCAGCGTCTCCGATGGCGCGCTCCTTCCTTGTGGGGACCCTCTCAGAGGGCACTCCCGCCTTAGGTGAATGTTTACACCTCCGGTCACACCTCCCGAGAAACAGACGGAGGGACCAATCAGCATGGTCAGAAGGTATCAGCTCAGGCAGTCACCCCTCCCTGGGCCTGGCCTTTACCAGGGGGTACGTGCGTGCCTTACTTGTCTACCCAGGGCGGGGAATTACGTGTTACCCCGTCACCGGCTACGCATGCGAACGCGTGGGTAGGCCTTCAGGCGCGCACAGGGAGGAAGGAAGAAAAGGAAAAGGAAGAGAGAGAGGACAGACTGTCTCAAACGCCGAGGCGGAGACCAGAGAAGGCAAGGAGAAGAAGGCAAGGAGAAGAAGGCAAGGGAAAGAGTAAGGAAGACAGTGAGATGGAGAAGAACAAAGAAAGGAACCAACCAAAGAAAGGAAGAAACGAGAAGTGAAAAACCAAAAAGACCACAATTATAGGTCGTGGAACCGTCCGTCTCCGGAACGCAGGCGCTAACTACCCCCGTGAGGGGGATGGACTCCTTTTAGTCGCCTCTTACGACAGGCAGGAATACCGCGGGCCTATTCTAACCCCCGAACCCGCAGGGGGGAAGAATTGTTTGTGAAGCCCATCTACAAAACTTTTGAACATCGCAGAATAACACCTAGGCCTCTTTGCATCCGAGTTTGGAATCATCACTACCTATATTTTCGACGATTGAGCCACGAGTTCACAACGAGACCAGCGTGGGGAAACACGAAAAGATCAGTGCCTAGTTTATCCATTATTTCATGAAATGACTTTATTAACTGTGCTCTAATGACACTTTCCACATAATATAGCTTCGTTGTTGCCCCAAAATGCAATATTTACCAGCGTGAGCAACACTACAAATCATAATTAATTTTTGACCTTTGTTGTGGTAGGGTTGTTGGACACCGGAGGTCGCGATTTGCGTTCTCCAAAGCCACAGACATCTGGTAAACAGCCAGGACCTGAAAATCGCCGAGAAGTTACGGACAAGAGCGGAGTACAACCGAAGACTTCCGATTATCCAAAGTCTTCGGACTGGCCGTTCGCACACTGAAATACCGGGTGATCAAAAAGTCAGTATAAATTTGAAAACTGAATAAATCACGGAATAATTTAGATAGAGACGTACAAATTGACACACATCCTTGGAATGACAAGGGGGTTTTATTAGAACCAAAAAAACAAAGTTCACAAAATGTCCGACAGATGGCGCTGGACAGCAAAACGTCATTGACTGCCCATGACAATCGTGTATAAAAGGAGCTGTAATGAGAGAGAGAATCAAATGCGCCAGCAGTCGCAGCATGTTGACGTTACCTGAAAAGGCGCTTTTAGTAAAGCTGTATTATCAGAATGGGGAATGTGCTAGTTCAGCGTTACGATCCTATCAACATAGGAAGGGAATTCGAACGAGTAAAGGTCCGTTGACAAATGCAGCTGTGGCGACAATGTTTAGACGGTAGACTCTATAGTGGCCGACCGAGCACAAGGCATAATGCTGCTGAGACAGTTCAGGAAGAAATGGAGACTGTAGCGGGTTCGTCTATGCACGGGGATGTCAGCGCTCGTGCAGTCGCACATCGCACCGGCATTCCATACACTACTGTTTGGTTGGCACTTAGGCGTACCCTCCGATGCTATCCGTACAAAATCCATCGGCATCATGAACTTCTACCTGGCGATTTAGTGAAGCGGAGGGCATTTGCGGTGTGGGCGTTTCAAAAGATGACGGAAGATGGCCATTGGTTGAGTAACGTGTTGTGGACCGACGAAGCTCATTTCAGGCTCCGAGGGTCTTTCAACGCCCACAACTGCAGAATTTCGGCTACCGAAAATTCTAGAACTGTCGTGGAAACTCCATTGCACGACGAGAAAGTCACCGTATGGGCTGGATTTATGACATCTACAGTTATCGGGCCTTTTTTCTTCGAGGAGATGCGTGATTCTGGTTTTGTAACTGCTTCCGTGACGGGTGAGAGGTACGCCGATATGTTACAGAATCGCATCATCCCCAGCCTGGCTGATAAACACCTACTGGAACGTACGATGTTTATGCAGGATGGCGCTCCACCCCATATTGCTAGACGCGCGAAAAATCTCTTGCGCGCGTCGTTTGGTGATGATCGTGTGCTCAGCCGCCACTTTCGTCATGCTTGGCCTCCCAGGTCCCCAGACATCAGTCCGTGCGATTACTGGCTTTGGGGTTACCTGAAGTCGCAAGTGTATCGTGATCGACTGACATCTCTAGGGATGCTGAAAGACAACATCCGACGCCAATGCCTCACCATAGCTCCAGCCATGCTTTACGGTGCTGTTCACAACATTATTCCTCCACTACAGTTATTGTTGAGGAACGATGGTGGACATATTGAGCATTTCCTGTAAAGAACATCATCTTCGCTTTTTCTTACTTTGTTATGCTAATTATTGCTATTCTGATCAGATGAAGCGCCATCTGTCGGACATTTATTGAACTTTTGTATTTTTTTTTTGTTCTAATAGAACCCCATGTCATTCCAAGCACGTGTGTCAATTAGTACTTCTCTATCTACATTATTCCGTGATTTAGTCAGTTTTCAAATTTATGCAGACTTTTTGATCAGCCAGTAGTTCGATTCTTCGGGTACACGAGAGCGACTGTTTACGAAATTGTGGCCAAGTATAATGCTTCGGAGAAATCTGGGGAAGGTTCCGGTAACCCGGCGGGGAAACCTCATTCGTGGAAACGCGTGTCACGAACTGCGGTTGTGGCGCCGATTTCGGAGGACCCGGGGCAATCGCTGAGGGAACAGGCGTCGGTATTGTCAGCGTCGGACGGCAGACGAGCACCTCATACGAGCAGTTTCGTCCAGAACTGGCTCTCGGATAACGTCGATACGTTCTGGTCAAAAGAGTTCTGGCTCCGGAATCGGCCGGATTTGAACGCCCTCGACTACAGTCGACAGAGTTACCAGTAAGTCGAGGCAGTAACGCCGCACCTCTACGCACCGCTATCGACGTAGCGTTCGCGAATATGGACAGTGCTCTGTAAAAGACTGCGTGCGATCGCTTCAGGACAAGACTGGAGGGGGGCCATTACGGCTGAATGGGGTTACATCGAGTAATGTTAGTTTTCAAAGATACCACTACTTATTTGTAAAAGGATGTTCATTTTCATTTGTATTTTCTTTTAATAAATTTGCTTTTTAAACAAAGTTTCATTAGTCCGGATTTAACAGACGCACCCTGTGTATTTCGCGAAAGTGCAAAGCCAAGAGACGCACAGTACTATTACGCGCTATTTACGCCCGAGATACGCCAGTTAGAACTCAACGTTCGTAGCGAACACGTCCGCCGTCGATGATGTACAGTTCGCATATACTGCGACTGAAGTCACTACGTATTACAAAAAGAAAAAAAAGAAAGAAAAAAAACAAGAGGAAGCGCTGATGGGTGGAAAGCGCGCATGCAAGGCGCTGTACACGCGGCCACACTAAGACGCTCAAAGAGCCCGCAGCGGAGACAGATGAACCGGGAATCCTGAAACAAATTGGTGGACCTTGTTACATCTGTCCATACACTCGTCGCATTTCGCTTTCCACAATGTTGGAAGCGATTTGTGAACCTGAAAAGACTGGGATATATAATGGTTAGGTACTGCTGTTATGCGTTTCTGCAATAAATCATTCAAGCCTGTGAAACGAACAAATAAGCAGCTGCAATGGTATTTACCAACACTTAAACACTCTTGCTAAATATCTCTACAACTGAAACTTCTTGGCAGATTAAAACTGTGTGCCTGACCGAGACTCGAACTCGAGACCTTTGCCTGGAACCATGCCCCAGGCTGTGTGTGGCTAAGCCACGTCTCCGCAGTATCTACATCTACATCTATACTCCGCGAGCCACCTTACGGTGTGTGGCGGAGGGTACTTATTGTACCACTATCTGATCCCCCCTTCCCTGTTCCATTCACGAATTGTGCGTGGGAAGAACGACTGCTTGTAAGTCTCCGTATTTGCTCTAATTTCTCGGATCTTTTCGTTGTGATCATTACGCGAGATATATGTGGGCGGTAGTAATATGTTGCCCATCTCTTCCCGGAATGTGCTCTCTCGTAATTTCGATAATAAACCTCTCCGTATTGCGTAACGCCTTTCTTGAAGTGTCCGCCACTGGAGCTTGTTCAGCATCTCCGTAACGCTCTCGCGCTGACTAAATGTCCCCATGACGAATCGTGCTGCTTTTCGCTGGATCATGTCTATCTCTTCTATTAATCCAACCTGGTAAGGGTCCCATACTGATGAGCAATACTCAAGAATCGGACAAACAAGCGTTTTGTAAGCTACTTCTTTCGTCGATGAGTCACATTTTCTTAGAATTCTTCCTATGAATCTCAACCTGGCGCCTGCTTTTCCCACTATTTGTTTTATGTGATCATTCCACTTCAGATCGCTCCGGATAGTAACTCCTAAGTATTTTACGGTCGTTACCGCTTCCAATGATTTACCACCTATGGCATAATCGTACTGGAATGGATTTCTGCCCCTATGTATGCGCATTATATTACATTTATCTACGTTTAGGGAAAGCTGCCAGCTGTCGCACCATGCATTAATCCTCTGCAGGTCTTCCTGGAGTACGTACGAGTCTTCTGATGTTGCTACTTTCTTGTAGACAACCGTGTCATCTGCAAATAGCCTCACGGAGCTACCGATGTTGTCAACTAAGTCATTTATGTATATTGTAAACAATAAAGGTCCTATCACGCTTCCTTGCGGTACTCCCGAAATTACCTCTACATCTGCAGATTTTGAACCGTTAAGAATGACATGTTGTGTTCTTTCTTCTAGGAAATCCTGAATCCAATCACAAACCTGGTCCGATATTCCGTAAGCTCGTATTTTTTTCACTAAACGTAAGTGCGGAACCGTATCAAATGCCTTCCTGAAGTCCAGGAATACGGCATCAATCTGCTCGCCAGTGTCTACGGCACTGTGAATTTCTTGGGCAAATAGGGCGAGCTGAGTTTCACATGATCTCTGTTTGTGGAATCCATGTTGGTTATGATGAAGGAGATTTGTATTATCTAAGAACGTCATAATACGAGAACACAAAACATGTTCCATTATTCTACAACAGATTGACGTAAGCGAAATAGGTCTATAATTATTCGCATCTGATTTATGACCCTTCTTGAAAATGGGAACGACCTGCGCTTTCTTCCAGTCGCTAGGTACTTTACGTTCTTCCAGCGATCTACGATAAATTGCTGATAGAAAGGGGGCAAGTTCTTTAGCATAATCACTGTAGAATCTTAAGGGTATCTCGTCTGGTCCGGATGCTTTTCCGCTACTAAGTGATAGCAGTTGTTTTTCAATTCCGATATCGTTTATTTCAATATTTTCCATTTTGGCGCCTGTGCGACGGCTGAAGTCAGGGACCGTGTTACGATTTTCCGCAGTGAAACAGTTTCGGAACACTGAATTCAGTATTTCTGCCTTTCTTCGGTCGTCCTCTGTTTCGGTGCCGTCGTGGTCAACGAGTGACTGAATAGGGGATTTAGATCCGCTTACCGATTTTACATATGACCAAAACTTTTTAGGGTTCTTGTTTAGATTGTTTGCCAATGTTTTATGTTCGAATTCGTTGAATGCTTCTCTCATTGCTCTCTTTACGCTCTTTTTCGCTTCGTTCAGCTTTTCCTTATCAGCTATGATTCGACTACTCTTAAACCTATGATGAAGCTTTCTTTGTTTCCGTAGTACCTTTCGTACATGATTGTTATACCACGGTGGATCTTTCCCCTCGCTTTGGACCTTAGTCGGTACGAACTTATCTAAGGCGTACTGGACGATGTTTCTGAATTTTTTTCCATTTTTGTTCCACATCCTCTTCCTCAGAAATGAACGTTTGATGGTGGTCACTCAGATATTCTGCGATTTGTGCCCTATCACTCTTGTTAAGCAAATATATTTTCCTTCCTTTCTTGGCATTTCTTATTACACTTGTAGTCATTGATGCAACCACTGACTTATGATCACTGATACCCTCTTCTACATTCACAGAGTCGAAAAGTTCCGGTCTATTTGTTGCTATGAGGTCTAAAACGTTAGCTTCACGAGTTGGTTCTCTAACTATCTGCTCGAAGTAATTCTCGGACAAGGCAGTCAGGATAATGTCACAAGAGTCTCTGTCCCTGGCTCCAGTTCTGATTGTGTGACTATCCCATTCTATACCTGGTAGATTGAAGTCTCCCCCTATTACAATAGTATGATCACGAAACTTCTTCACGACGTTCTGCAGGTTCTCTCTGAGGCGCTCAACTACTACGGTTGCTGATGCAGGTGGTCTATAGAAGCATCCGACTATCATATCTGACCCACCTTTGATACTTAGCTTAACCCAGATTATTTCACATTCGCATTCGCTAATAACTTCACTGGATATTATTGAATTCTTTACTGCTATAAATACTCCTCCACCATTGGCGTTTATCCTATCCTTGCGGTATATATTCCATTCTGTGTCTAGGATTTCGTTACTGTTCACTTCCGGTTTTAACCAACTTTCCGTTCCTAATACTATATGCGCACTATTTCCTTCAATAAGAGATACTAATTCAGGAACCTTGCCCTGGATACTCCTGCAGTTTACCAATATTACGTTAACTTTTCCTGTTTTTGGTCTCTGAGGACGGACGTTCTTTATCAACGATGATAATGTCCTCTCTGGTAAGCCGTCAGGTATTTTATCGTTTCGCCCAAGGGGGGGTCCCTCTAACCTAAAAAACCCCCGTGTGCACGCCACACGTACTCTGCTACCCTAGTAGCTGCTTCCGGTGTGTAGTGCACGCCTGACCTGTCTAGGGGGGCCCTACAGTTCTCCACCCAATAACGGAGGTCGATGAATTTGCAACCATTATAGTCACAGAGTCGTCTGAGCCTCTGGTTTAGACCCTCCACACGGCTCCAAACCAGAGGACCGCGATCGACTCTGGGCACTATGCTGCAGATATTAAGCTCAGCTTGCACTCCGCGTGCGATGCTGGTTGTCTTCACCAAATCAGCCAGCCGCCGGAAGGAACCAAGGATGGCCTCAGAACCCAAGCGGCAGGCGTCATTCGTTCCGACATGTGCTACTATCTGCAGCCGGTCACACCCAGTGCGTTCAATAGCTGCCGGAAGGGCCTCCTCCACATTACGGACGAGACCCCTCGGCAAGCACACTCAGTGCACACTGGCATTCTTCCCCGACCTACCCGCTATTTTCCTGAGGGGCTCCATAACCCGCCTAACGTTGGAGCTCCCTATAACTAATAGGCCCGCCCTCTGTGACTGTCGGGACCTTGCCGGAGAATCGGCCACTGGCCCAACAGGCGAGGCATCCTGTGGTGGCTCGGAAACGATGTCATCACCACTAGGAAGCACCCCGTACCTGTTGGAAAGGGGTAAGGCAGCTGCCACGCGGCCAGATCCCACCTTCGCCTTTCGGCCAGGCACGCGCGAGCCCACCACTGTCCGCCATTCACCCTGGAGTGATGGCTGACCGGTAAGATGCTCACTGCCGGAAGACGCAGCGACATCAGGGGTTCCATGTGATTCCAAGGCCACCGAAGTAGGCATAGGTCTCACCACAGTTGCCCCAACGCCACTACGAGCCGACGCCTGCGCCTCGAGGTCGATGAGCCTAACAGACAAAGCCTCCACCTGCCCCCGAAGAGTGGCCAATTCTCCTTGCGTCCGCTCACAACAACCACAGTCCCTACACATGACTATGTTTACCCTACCCTATACGGTGACAAATTCCCAAGATAATCTTCTGATGAGCTACTCTGATAATCAAGAAACACTCACTGAAATACGAGACGCGAAAACTACGCTAGGTTTTCCCAGAAAAACTATTTAAAAGCTAAGCGCAGCAAATAAGAACAAAAACGCTTTATACAAACAGTACTCGCTGCTGCTGGTGCTCTCGCTCTGGCTGTCACAAGACAACTTTCTTTCAGTAGTGCCAGTTCTGCAAGGTTCGCAAGAGAGCTTCTGTTAAGTTTGGAAGGTAGGAGACGAGGTACTGGCAGAAGTAAAGCTGTGAGGACGGGGCGTGAGTCGTGCTTCGGTAGCTCAGTTGGTAGAGCACTTGCCCGCGAAAGGCAAAGGTCCCGAATTCGAGTCTCGGTGCGGTACACCGTTTGAATCTGCCAGGAAGTTTCATATCAGCGCACACACCGCTGCAGAGTGAATATCTCATTCGGATCTCTACAACTGATTACTGAATATGTATTAAATGTGTAATAAAACTTCTTCCCTGAAAGCACTACACCACATTGATGTTTGGTTTGGGAAGCGCTCAACTGCCCGGTCACCAGCGTCGTTTAAGTCCCAGTTTTTACACAGCCCATTTTCTTTTCGCAATCCAATCTAGTCAGTTGCACAAATGATGATGCCGAAATGATGGGCCAACACAAACACACAGTCCCCGGGTAGAGAAAATCCCCAACCCGGGACCCCGTGATCCAGAGGCAGCAACACACTGCTACACATTATTCCTTTCACGTATCTTTCCTGGTGTATTCATATGCATGTGACGACGCTGTGTCAATTTGTTGTTGTTGTTGTTGTCTTCAGTCCTGAGTCTGGTTTGATGCAGCTCTCCATGCTGCTCTATCCTGTGCAAGCCTCTTCATCTCCCAGTACCTACTGCAGCCTACATCCTTCTGAACCTGCTTACTGCATTCATCTCTCTGTCTCCCACTACGCATTGGTCAGCATTTCACTCCAATACTAAACTGATTACCCCTAGATGTCTCAGAAGGTCTGCAGTCGACCGATCTGTTCTTCTTGTCGCGTTGTGCCACAAATTTCTTTCCTCCCCAATTACACTGAGTACGTCGTCTGTACTTACGTGATCTACGCATTTAATCTTTAGCATTCTTGTGTAGCACTACATTTCAAAAGCTTATAGTCTCTTCTTGTCTAAAATGTTAATCGTCCATGTTTCACTTCTATACGTGGCTACACTCAGAAACGACTTCGTGACACTTAAATCTATACTCGATGTTAACAAATTTGTCTTCTTCAGAAACGATTTCCTTGCCATTGCCAGTCTACATTTTATATCCTCTCTACTTCGACCATCATCAGTTATTTTGCTCCCCAAATAGCAAAACTCCTTTACTACTTTAAGTGTCTCATTTCCTAATCTAATACCCTCAGCATCACCCGACTTAATCCGACTACATTCCAGTATCCTCGTTTTGCTTTTGTTGATGTTCATCTTATATTCGCCTTTCAAGACACTGCCCATTCTCTTCAGCTGCTCTTGCAAGTCCCTTACTGTCTCTGACATAATGACAGTGGTGGTAAGTTCGCACGGCACCAAACTGCTGAGGTCATAGGTCGCTATACTTAGGCACTACTCGATCTAACTTAAACTAACTTACGCTAAGAAAAACAGAGTCACGCATGCCCGAGGCAGGACTCGAACCTCCGCCGAGGGTAGCGTAATGACAGTGTTACCGCCAAACCTCGAAGTTTTTATTTCTTCTCCCTGAACTGTAATTCCTATTCCAAATTTTTCTTTAGTGTCCTTTACTACACGCTCAATGTAGAAATTGAATAACATCGGAGATAGTCACCACCGCTGCCTCAGTTGCTTACATCTACGAAAATCATTAAGTCTTCGGCAGGAATTGCAGTGTGATGATGATGATGTTTGGTTTGTGGGGCGCTCAACTGCGTGGTTATCAGCGCCCAGGAATTGCAGTGTGTTATAAGGTATCAGCCGTACACTGTGCGATATACAGTACTGCGCCGTTTATTGAGCGAGCGTCAATATTTTTAAAGCTGCGCAGTGTCTTTCAGTACGTCGCACAAATCGCCAATATCTGCCAGACTTCAGATGTTGCTGGGCAGTACTCGGTAAGAGCCGGAGGCCGTGGCACGGAGAGCCGAGCGCCGGCTCACACGTACAGGCTGCTGCAGAAGGGACTCAACAAATTTGAAAATTCATATAAACAGAAAAATTAAAGAGACCTTTCGAGAAAAGAGAGCCACTTGTATCAATATCACGAGCTCAGATGGAAACCCAGTTCTAAGCAAAGAAGGGAAAGCAGAAAGGTGGAAGGAGTATACAGAGGGTCTATAGAAGGCCGATGTTCTTGAGGACAATATTATGGAAATAGAAGAGGATGTAGATGAAGATGAAATGGGAGATACGATACTGCGTGAAGAGTTTGACAGAGCACTGAAAGACCTGAGTCGAAACAAGGCCCCGGGAGTAGACAACATTCCATTAGAACTACTGACGGCCTTGCGAGAGCCAGTCCTGACAAAACACTACCGTCTGGTGAGCTAGATGTATGAGACAGGCGAAATACCCTCAGACTTCAAGAAGAATATAATAACCCCAATCCCAAAGAAAGCAGGTGTTGGCAGATGTGAAAATTACCGAACTATCAGTTTAATAAGTCACTGCTGCAAAATACTAACGCGAATTCTTTACAGACGAATGGAAAAACTAGTAGAAGCCGACCTTGGGCATGATCAGTTTGGATTCAGTAGAAATGTTGGAACACGTGAGGCAATACTGACCCTACGACTTATCTTTAAAGAAAGATTAAGGAGAGGCAAACCTACGTTTCTAGCATTTGTAGACTTCGAGACAGCTTTTGACAATGTTGAGTGGAATACATGGAGCGAAAGCCTATTTACAATTTGTACAGAAAGCAGATGGAAGTAAAAAGAGTCGAGGGGCATGAAAGGGAAGCAGCAGTTGGGAAGGGATTGAGACAGGGTTGTAGCCTATCCCTGATGTTATTCAATCTGTATATTGAGCAAGCAGTAAAGGAAACAAAAGAAAAATTCGGAGAAGGTATTAAAATCTATGGAGAAGAAATAAAAACTTTGAGGTTCGCCGATGCCATTGTAATTCTGTTAGAGACAGCAAAGGACTTGGAAGAGAAGTTGAACGGAATGGATAGTGTCTTACAAGGAGGATATAAGATGAACATCAACAAAAGCAAAACGAGTATACTGGAATGTAGTCGAATTAAATCGGGTGATGCTGAGGGAATTAGATTAGGAAATGAGACACTCAAAGTACTAAAGGAGTTTTGGTATTTGGGGAGCAAAATAACTGATGATGGTCGAAGTAGAGAGGATATAAAATGTAGACTGGCAATGGCAAGGAAAGCGTTTCTGAAGAAGAGAAATTTGTTTACATCGAGTATAGATTTAAGTGTCAGGAAGCCTTTTCCGAAAGTATTTGTATGGAGTGTAGCCATGTATAGAAGTGAAACATGGACGATAAATAGTTTGGACAAGAAGAGAATAGAAGCTTTCGAAATGTGGTGCTGAACAATGCTGATGATTAGATCACATAACTAATGAGGAGGTATTGAACAGAATTGGGGAGAAGAGGAGTTTGTGGCACAACTTGACAGGAAGAAGGGACCGGTTGGTAGGACATGTTCTGAGGCATCAAGGGATCACCAATTTAGTACTGGAGGGCAGCGTGGAGGGTAAAAATCGTTGAGGGAGACCAAGAGATGTATGCATTAAGCAGATTCAGAGGGATGTAGGTTGCTGTAGGTATTGGGAGATGAAGAAGCTTGCACAGGATAGAGTAGCATGGAGAGCTGCATCAACCAGTCTCAGGACTGAAGACCACAACAACAACAACAACAAGAAACTGATTCATAGTAGCTACAGAGGCAATTGTAGTGTCAATTAGTCTCGCGCAGTTGGGTTAAAGATGGCTGCTTTCACAGGAGCCGAGCGTGCTAGCTGTGTATTTTGGTTTGAAGAATCGAAGACGACGACAACAGTTCACCGTAATTTCCCTACCAAGATCCTGCTAGTAGGCCTACAATTTATGAGTGGCATAAATGTTTTTTTTAGAAACAGGGTGCTCAGTAAGTTTTTCCATGAGAGAACCATCAACGAGATAGTGTACCTGGATATGTTACAACAGTTTTTGACACCACAGATCGATGAGGATGACCGATTGGTGCAAGAGGGTGCATCACCACCACCCCAGTACCCGGCTGACGCCCGGGATTCTCCCAGACCAGTGGACTGGCCGTGACGGACCAACTGCATGCCCCCCACGTTCCCCGGACCTGACACCGCTCGCTTTTCTTTAAAATGGGGATTCATCGACGATGTCGTCTTTGCACCTCCTGTGTCGGCTTCTCCACCTAAACTCAGAGCAAGAACTTACGCCGCCACTGAGCATGTTACACTTGCATTGCTACACAGAGTTTGGGAAGAAATTCACTTCCGATGGGATGTGTGCAGGACAACCAACGCAAGCCTCGTACAACATCTCTAGTTTAAGGTAAAAAAAAGAAAACAAAACTCTACTTTTTTCCTACAAAGTAACACCAAACCCAGTTCTGTATCTTCTTTCAGTACATTTATATGAATTGTTTTTTTATAGTTGTGAAGTCCTTTTTGAAGCCCCGTGTACAGTAGACGCGGCAGGGGCTTGCGGGACTCTCACGGCAAACACGGCCGCCTTCTCCAGTGTCAGACGCGGCATCGCCACGTTCCAGCCAACAGAGAGCCTTCTGCTGTTGTTTGCCCTGCTTTTTGCTGTCGCAACTACTTCTCGTAGGCCTACAATGGCTTCACAATTACTCGTGGAGAGGTGCAATAGAATTTCATCGCATCTCTCAGATGCACGCAGATTCCTGAAGACACTGCGGAAGCAACTATGTAAACAATAAGTAACCTTATGCTCGATCGAATTGGTAATTCTCTCTCTCAGCAATATAACGCACCCTCGAGTAAATGTAAGCGTCTTTTTTTTCTTTTCTTTTTTTGTAAAAAATCCACTCAATATACGTAAGATAGCAGGTAGTAATATTCCACTAAATAACTAAATGATATTCTGGCATTACTACACCAACTCCAGTATCACGACAGTTACGACTTTAATGTACCATCAATTACTTACAAATCCCGGAAGTGTTGAAAAAGTGTCAGAATTGAAGTATTTTCGTCAAAGAATGTGACATACAAATCCAGAAATACAAATTGTTGCTAACTCAACGTAAATAAACTTCTTTGCGCACCGCCTCTGCTTATTTGTGCCGCTACTAATAAATGTTTACATATCAGCTTATTCCTTTATTATATCTTTTAGGTATATTCTTGCCAACACCGGGCAACGGCCTTGCCGCAGTGGATACACCTGTTCCCGTCAGATCACCGAAGTTAAGCGCTGCTGGGCGTGGTCGGCACTCGGATGGGTGACCATCCAGCCGCCATGCGCTGTTGCCCTTTTTCGGGGTGCACTCAGCCTCGTGATGCCAATTGTGGAGCTACTCGACCGAATAGTAGCGGATTCGGTCAAGAATACCATCATAACGGCCGGGAGAGCGGTGTGCTGACCCCACGCCCCTGCTATCCGCATCCTCCGCTGAGGATGACACGGCGGTCGGATGGTCCCGGTAGGCCACTCGTGGCCTGAAGACGGAGTGCTTGCCAGCTCCAATATTTAATTAATCGTAATGTTTCAATGGCAACCCCTTATGAAGTTCCTTTAATATCTTAAGCTACTAGGCGCTAGTCTCTGAAAATCACAGTCTTTGGTTTTAATCGTTCTCAATTCAGATGTCAAGATCTTATCACTTATTTGAGCCTGCTCACGCTGCTTGCTAAATGTCGGAACTATAACTTTTACTTTCCTTTTAAATTCTCTACTTCTCTCAATTACTTGCTGAAAGTTCGTCATGGGTAAATGATAATTTGGGGACTAAAATGTATTTTTAACGAATGAAGGTTCATTCTTATTTTCTTTCTAAACGTAAATGCTTTCCAACGGCCAAACGTCGGTTGTGTATGAGTGAGTGTTAAAAACTAATACCCCCACAGTAAGCGAGATGAACACTACAAAAAACTTAAAAGAAATCGTAGGTGCCACCACCACTTTATTTCACCACTCAGAGTTTAGTTTTTCAAAATACTAGGCTCTTCATGTGTTTGCCTCACGTGTACCCAAAAGCATATGCTAAACGTAATTGTAACTCGTCACTTTTACTACAGAAATAATGGTAGCAGTTGGAATTTCCGCTTTGTAATGGTTCGGCTAGGGCAAAGTTGCCTCAACGGTTACGTCACTAGCAATATGTCTACGGTAATTCACCTCCGACACGTGAGGGTTGATTCGCCAATCGAGAAGAGCTGCAGGAATAATGCTCTATAAGCAACTACTCGACACACACAATAACGTTACTACCTCGTAGTACGGCTCTGTACTTGAAAAATTACGCTCGAGTCTGCCCTCATAAATCTCCGTTAATTATTAGCAACGCCCAAATGTACTGCCGTGTGTGCTGACAACACAACACGAACCATTTCAGACAAAATTACTCGAGTCAAAACTTTAGTGTCGTCGTATTCAAAGGGCTCAGGAGTTGTACTATCAAGTACTGACACAACGTACAAGCCACTCTTAACTGAGCTGGTAGCAATTTAAAATCACTTGACTTTCCGTCACGAGCCACACAAAATCGATGAGTGCGACTGACAAGGTTCAGAAAATAATTATACTCATCGTGCCCTAAATGAAGTTACTGCATTCTTCAAACCTTTCATTTAAAACACAGCTTAGTCCGACAACAACTTCGTATACTCTTTCAAAAAAAATCGCGATAAATTCCACAATGACGAAATAATCGATAGAATTTTGTGTCAGGTAGGTACGTATCACGACACTTTCAGACTTGTCCTAACTCACACGGAGTAACACTCTGTCTGATGAGCCAAAACACGATGACCACCTTTTTTACTACCTAGTATGTCCGTCTTTGGAATGAAAGACATAACTGATACTGCGTATCACGGATCCGAACTTTTGTCGGTAGGTTTGTGGAGGTACGTGGCATTAAGATGTCTTCGCACAGATCGTGTAATTCGCGCATGTAGCGGGCAGCTGCTTTGGCAGCTTCTTTGCGTCCGATAGCTACCCATTAGGGTTCTATAGGATTCGCATCAGGCGAATTTGGTCGCAGAGACATCGACGTGAGTTGACTGTAATGCTCCTCAAACTACCGTAGCACCGTAAGGGATCCGAGGCTCTGACAATTATGCTGCGAAAGGATGACGTCACCGTCGGGTAAGACGTCTAGCGTGAAGGGATGCAGGTGGTTCGCATTTGTCAGCGTGTCTTCGATTACCACCACAGGTTCCGTGCCTCCCATACCGTAACACTGCGAGCGTGGCGCGCCGGACGTTTCGAGCCGCCGTTTGTGGAGGCGACCGTCGACCGGCGACCCAGTGCAGCAAAGACGTGACTCACCCGAAGACCCACCCGCCACTTCTCCGTCGAACGACGCTCGAATCCCGACGGTCCCGCGCCCATCTCACGATGCCGTCGGGTCAACGTGTGAAGACTCGGGGGTGGTCTGCTGCAGAGCTCCGTGTTCGAAAACGTACGACGAACGATTTGCTCCGAAACAGCTGTGCGTGCACCACCCTTCTGCTCTGTCGGCAGAGATGCTACTCGTCACCATCGGTCCCACTTGCGCCACTTCTCTGGCGCGTCGCGTATCCGGCACTAGCGATAGCGACCTGTATTTCTGTTTGCGTCCGGTTCAGCCTGCGCAGCAGCTGAGACGGCTGCTGTTTTTCGCGGGGGTCCGCGCGCGCTCGGCTCGCACCGAGCTGGTGGTGTTTTGCACGGGGGGCCTCTCGGGCGGCGTGTCGTGTCGGTGACGTGCTGTAGTGGACAGCTGACGGACCCCCGCACGCGACCGCTCCAGGTTCTCCGCCTCTGAAAAGGGTGCCACGATATCGCTCGGGTTTCCTCACCCGGGAGTTTTAAGGACTGCGGGGCAGGCTTTCTGTGTGTTTCCTCTGTCCGGTCTGCGTGGCGGGGTTCGTTTCACCTTACTTCAGCTGTTGTTCATATTTTCTGCGCGATTCCGTTTCGGCCGGAGTCTGGGTGTCGACTTTTCTGCCGGTGTGTACCCGGTCGTCGCCCCCATTTTCCCGCCCGGGGGGCAGCCGCATCTGTCGGTGGGAGTTATTCGGCAGCGTGTGTTTTGCGTGGACCCGGTGTGCTCACGCGCCCTGACTCTCGAGTTGAAATTACTGTGGTCAGGCCGGCTCGGTTGCTGCAGTGTGTGTTCTCGGTTTTCTGGATTGCTGGGGACTGCGCGCGTGCCTGTTCCGTTTTGTGATGTGGCAGCAGTCTGATATTTTTATGTGAGCTTGTTAAGTTGCTAGCAATTGCTTTTAGCCTTGTGCTCACTTATTTTTATTTAAATTGCTGGGCATTGCCATTTGCTTGTTCTTTGACTCATTTATTTGTTGTAGCAGTTAGCCCTACGATGATGTCAGACCTCGGTATCTGTCAACCTTATTTTGGCTACTAGCGCTCAGGTGCAATATTGCCGGGCCTAGCCCGGATTTTGTCATTAATTGAGATCCTTTTATACTATATTTTTAGTAGTGGGTTTGGCAAGTGCACTTGCGTGTGGTATTTATTATGTTTTCCCCCCGCCCCCTCTTCATCCTTCGTGTAAACTGATTTTGGTAAGATTGCTAGGTGGTCTGTGTTCTTTTATTAGCTATGCAAGTTTGCCCGCTGCCGCAGTCGTAACATGCTTTGACCGGCAAGCGGCCCATGTTGGCTACAGTTTGAATGTGGTCTGCGCTGTTGAAATCAGCAAACTTTCTGTAAGGAAGCAAATTATTTGAGCTAGTCATGTACGCGTTGTTGTGTTAATTGAGATACCTTTTGGAAATTTTATCACTCTTTTAAAGAAGGTATAGGAAGGAGTAACTTCAATTGTATATTATACATTTGTGCTTCACATTACAAAATTTAACTGTATTAGGCGAAAGTATGTAGTTTAATGGAGAATGATTATTTGTGAATGTATGAAGTTGTAAACAGTTTTGTGTGGCAGTGATTCAAACGACACAAGAATGTTATATGCCACAGGTGAACAGAGAAACTTACTTATTACCTCATATTGTAAGCAACTCGATTCGTCTGTGTCACTGTAATTTGTAAGCCACAGTGTAATTCATTACAATTAATTAACGGTTTTGGGGAAATAAACCTCGAATTGTATGTGCCCTTTTCATTGACCGAATCTCATCCAAATCGTCCGCTCACCACTTTTCAGAGGAAACAAGCCTCCGAGCCCCATTTTGTGTGAACAGTCGTGGACGTCCGACCATCTATCGCCTAGCGATAGTTTCACTCTCATCCCAGCTCTTCCCGCACATGCTCACGGCAGTAGCACGTCGACATTCGACCAACTCGGCCGTTTTCCAGATACTCATTCACAGGCTGTGCCCTCTGTGCAAGTCGCCTGTCTCGGTGGGTTTCCCCGTTTCCAGCCCGCGCCACGCGGCCGCACCGACATCTGGCGGCATCAGAAGCCGCTGTGGGCAGCGGTCGGCCGGTCAGCACTGACCCGAGCTCACTGCTCTCCTCAACAGAACCCCCTCAGTGCCATTAGAGCAGGCAAGAGTAGGGCGGCACCGTTGTCTGTTAACGGTGACAGTATAGCATCTCTCGGCCGTCGGTCGCCCTTCTAGCGGTTGACCTGCAGACTACGAATACTTGCACGGCTGGACACGGTACGGATTTCTTCTATAATATATTCATCAACAATGAAATGATAAATACCACATGCTTCTCCTTGACTTATATTAATTTTTGACTCCTATTACAAGAGACTGAAATGAGGAAATGAAATCGTGACGACAGAAAATCCGATAGAATAATTTTGAACCGTCACACATTCCGCTTACCAGGTCCCTCAATCTGCCTACGGCACTGTCAGTGAACAGGCACGTCGAGCAACTGGAATCGGCCCGTACTTCCACAGTGTAGGCAAGTAGTCCTCGCGAAAACATTCCATCCCATCGAGCTCATTAGACATTTCGGGAAATTTGCACGATTCGTACCATTTTTCTAATCTATAAAAAATGTGCGTTTTGTTTGATATTTTGTATTTTTATGGTCCCTTCTTTTTTAACGATCTACGCAAATAAAAATGTACACGCTCGTTTGTTCAGAATCACACAGTTTCAAAAGTTCTTCACCAGTTGCACTGAAATTTTGACAAAACATTGCATTCGAATAAAGAGCGTGGTTTTTTTTTTTTTTACATGCGTACTCGAGCGGAATACGGTATATACGATTACACAAGTATTATGCAACACACAGATAAACGCTATGGCGCTCCCATAGGTATGGAAAATATGCTCGTATTCGACTCCAACTTTGTGTCCAGATTTCAAAGCAATCAGTGAGAAAGTTTCGGACATTTACGATTTTGTACAAACACACATTTACATCTATAAACGAAATTGTTCATATTATTATGTAACTATTTTCAATATGTACATACAAAAATGTACACACGTGTTCAGAAAAAACGGAACACCTCGAACGACTACAGATAGGACGTTCTTATTCAAAGCGCATGTACATTAGCATGTTGTAGACAAACGATTAAAATGTGACGGCAGGTTCAACGTCGAGACGGATGTCGCGGTGCAGCGCCACCTGCGGCTGTACACCCGAGGTGGCGCGTCAGTAGTGCACGCGCACAGGATGCCTCGCAGGCGTGTCCGCCAACCGTACTGTCAAATCAGTCAGTCTGAAAGGGGGCGCATTGTTGGCGTGAAACAATGTGACGCGTCCATTCCGGAAACAGCTGCTCGTGTGGGACGCACAGTTTCGGCAGCGCAACGGGTTCGCGCAAGGCCGCACAACTATTTTTTGTGGGATTTTAGGGCGCAAAAGATCTAAGGTCATAAGCGCTCAGTATAGTACCGTAGAATGCTGGGACTGTGAGGGTAAAAAACCGTTGCGAAGCCCAATACAAAAAGGCAGAAAAAACAAATCTAAAACATCAAGACGTTACGGAAGAGAATCTAAAAGATGTCGACAAGACACCGGAGTCACCAGGAAGAAATCAAATCTCCTTTTGTCATATTACTCAACATCATCGTCATTTTAGACTGATTATGCCTTTCAGCGTTCAGTCTGGAGCATAGCCCCCCTTATACAGTTCCTCCGTGATCCCCTATTCAGTGCTAACATTGGTGCCTCTTCTGATGTTAAACCTATTACTTCAAAATCATTCTTAACCGAATCCAGGTACCTTCTCCTCGGTCTGCCCCGACTCCTCCTACCCTCTAATGCTGAACCCATGAGTCTCTTGGGTAACCCTGCTTCTCCCATGCGTGTAACATGACCCCACCACCTAGGCCTGTTCGCCCTGACTGCTACATCTATAGAGTTCATTCCCAGTTTTTCTTTGATTTCCTCATTGTGGACACCCTCCTGCCATTGTTCCCATCTACTAGTACCTGCAATCATCCTAGCTACTTTCATATCCGTAACCTCAACCTTGTTGATAAGGTAACCTGAATCCACCCAGCTTTCGCTCCCATACAACAAAGTTGGTCGAAAGATTGAACGCTGCGCAGATAACTTAGTCTCGGTACTGACTTCCTTCTTGCAGAAGAGAGTAGATCGTAGCTTAGCGCTCACTGCATTAGCTCTGCTACGCCTCGCTTGCAGTTGTTTCACTATGTTGCCATCCTGTGAGAATATGCATCCTAAGTACTTGAAACCGTCCACCTGTTTAACTTTGTTCCTCCTATTTGGCATTCAATCAGTTTATATCTCTTTCCCACTGACACTTTCGTTTTGGAGATTCTAATCTTCATACCATAGTCCTTACATTTCTGATCTAGCTCTCAAATATTACTTTGCAAACTTTCATCGAATCTGCCATCACAACTAAGTCATCCGCATATGCGGGACTGCTTATTTTGTGTTCACATATCTTTATCTCACCCCGCCAGTCTATTGTTTTCAACAGATCATCCATAAGTAATATGAACAACAGTGGAGACATGTTGCAGGCTTGTCTTACCCCTGAAACTACTCTGAACCATGAACTCAATTTACCGTCAACTAACTGCTGCCTGACTATGTAAAGACCTTTAATTGCTTGCAAAAGTTTCCCTCCCATTACTGCTTTAAAAAAAATTTAAAACGCGAGCCACAGCTCGCACGTCATCCGCTAAAATGTCCGACCCTGAGACGTAAGTGGCTAAAATAGGGGCAGAGGATCAGGAAATGTGTGACTGTTAATGGCTGGCTACAGAAAGGACAGCCGGGTGCAGGGTCGCCACTGAACACGTGACCGCCCTATTCGCAACCGAGCCAACATTACTTCTTCACGGCGCGCTATTGCAGGTACTCGACGAGCAGACGTCTCAGCGAAGCTCTATGGAAACATTAGAGTTTGGACGGGAACAGGGGATCATTCTAACGAGTCTACCTCTGCATACACCCCACTGGTTGCAGCCCCTCGACCGCTCCTTTTTCAAATACCTCAAAAATTATTTTTACAACGCCTGTTGCATTCCATAATGAATAATGCACACAGGAAAATTAACCACCTTCAGTTTCGAAAGCTGCTCAACTCGGCGTGCCTACAGCAACGAAAGTTGAAAATGGTGCAAGTGTCTTGAAGACGAGTGCAATCGTACCACCGAATATAGCCGCAGTCCCAGGCCGTTTTTATCTGCCGGAAGATACGTATGTGGCATATTTCCATTTTATCATATCTCTTGTATTTTAAGTTGCAGTGCCTCAAGAATATATTGTACTTACGTTTTTATGACATACTACACCAACATGCTGCCAGAAGTCAAGAAAAGTTGAAAAGCACACACATTTTATGCTGAAGAAAAAAAGTGGTCCAACATGCCCAAAGTTACACTATGCTTGCTGTCTGCACTCTCCACTTTTTATGCACGCAAATTCCTCCACAGTCCACAGCAAAAATGGATCAAATGGCTCTGAACACTATGGGACTTAACATCTGAGGTCATCAGAACTTAGAACTACTTAACCTAACTAACCTAAAGACATCACACACATCCACGCCCGAGGCAGGATTCGAACCTGCGACTGTAGCAGCAACGCAGTTCCGGACTGAAGCGCCTAGAACCGCTCGGCCACCCCGGCAGGGACGCCACAGCACCCCACGCACAGTAAGCCAGGCCCCTATGACTCAAGGCAAGCGCATCAGTCCCGGTAATCACTCAGCTCCTGATGAAGGACGTGATGCACATTTTCGAAAGCTCGAGTTTCAACTGACCCATGATAACCATCTCTCTCTCTCTCTCTCTCTCTCTCTCTCTCTCTCTCTCTCTCTCTCTGTGTGTGTGTGTGTGTGTGTGTGTGTGTGTGTGTGTGTGTGTGTGTGTGTCGACGTGGCGAGGAGACGAAGGCGACACGCGCCGCGCCGGTCTATTTATACGGCTGTGCTGGTCCACGGCGAGGCCATTGTGCAGGCGCCGGGAACCGGCCGCAGCGAAAGCGACCTCTGTGTGGCGGCCCGCTCTGCCGTGCCGTGCCGTGTCCTGTCTGGACACCCTCACGTCTTCCTCTGCCCTGTAAGGATCGTGCCTTCGCCTGTTACGCGTCCCCATCTCTTCCTTGGCCTTTTCACACTTATCGACCTACAGGATTACACTTTCCGACTTTGTACACTACTTCACCGCAATTCATTCTGACGACATCCCTACTCCATTTCCTTCTCCTACTGTTGGAGAAAAAAAGGCTGCATTCGTTTGAGTTACGGTGCTACGATCGGATAAAACACCACTGCACTCTCTCTAAATACACCGAAACCAGACGAATGAGGTTTGCTGACAACTTGCGGAATCATCACAAACTGCTATGGCCACCACCGGCAGGATGTGTGAACAGGGGTACGCCAAACGGACTCTATAACCATTCTGAAGGTGGCAGGGCTAAAATACAGGGAGTGAAAGGCTATTTACAATTTGTACACAACCAGATGGCTGTTAAAAGAGTCGAGGGGCACGAAAGGGAAGCAGTGGTTGGGAAGGGAGTGAGACAGGGTTGTAGCCTCTCCCCGATGTTATTCAATATGTATATTGACCAAGCAGTAAAGGAAACAAAAGAAAATTTCGGAGTAGGTATTAAAATCCGTGGAGAAGAAATAAAAACTTCGAGGTTCGCCGAGGACATTGTAATTCTGTCAGAGACAGCAAACGACTTGGAAGAGCAGTTGAACGGAATGGATGGTGTCTTGAAGGGAGGATATAAGATGAACATCAACAAAAGCAAAACGAGGATAATGGAATGTAGTCGAATTATGTCGGATGATGCTAAGGGAACTAGATTAGGAAATGAGACACTTAAAGTAGTAAAGGAGTTTTGCTATTCGGGGAGCAAAATAACTGATGGTGGTCGAAGTAGAGAGGATATAAAATGTAGACTGGCAATTTTTTTTTTTTTTGTGGTTTTAGGGCGCACAACTTCATTGGTCATTAGCGCCCTGACTACTCTAAGAATGCACCGCGAGGCACAAGTTGACAACAACAACTAAAAGGGAAAACACGATAAAAGACAGACTGACAGGCATAGGATTAAAAAACAACATCATCAAATGTCCTTAGCGAGGTTCGTCAAACTGATAAAACAAAGAACACGAGCAGCTGCTCGTGGGTCATCCGCTAAAATTGCATCGAAGGTATTAGAGAGTTTAAGATCGAGGCGCAGTTGGTTAAGATCTGGACAGGACATTAAAATGTGTCTAACCGTCAGCAAGTGCCCACATGGGCAGAACGGCGCAGGCGCAGCCGTCAGCAGATGGCGATGGCTGAACCGGCAGTGTCCAATCCTTAACCTTGCTAAAACGACCTCCTCCCGCCGAGAAGGGCGTGAGGAGGACGTCCAAGCCACGGGAAGAGGTTTTAAGGCCCGAAGCTTGTTGTCGGTAAGTGCAGCCCAATCGGCATGCCACAGCGACACAACGCGCCGACAAATCACCCTGCTAAAATCGGACGAAGGGACACAACAAGAAGCTGTCCGAGGCTGGAGGACCGCAGCCTTGGCCGCGGCATCTGCAGCTTCGTTCCCAGGGATACCGACATGGCCAGGAACCCACATAAAGCCAACCGGCGGACCGACGTCCACCAGCCGCTGAAGAGAGCGTTGGATCCGGTGTACGAAAGGGTGAACCGGGTACGGATCACTGAGGCTCTGGATGGCGCTCAGAGAATCTGAGCAGATGACATAAGCAGAATGTCGGTGGCGGCAGATGTAAAGAACAGCCTGGTAGAGGGCAAAGAGCTCAGCTGTGAAGACCGAACAATGGTCATGGAGCCGGTATTTGAAACTTTGTGCCCTGACAATAAAGGAACACCCGACCCCGTCATTGGTCTTAGAGCCATCTGTATAAATGAAAGTCATGTTGATGAACTTCGAACGAAGTTCCAAAAAACGGGAGTGGTAGACCGAACCGGGGGTGACCTCTTTTGGGAGCGAGCTGAGGTCAAGGTGAACGCGGACCTGAGCCTGGAGCCAAGGTGGCGTGCGGCTCTCGCCCACTCGAAAGGTTGCAGGGAGTGAAAAATTAAGGTGTTGAAGGAGGCGACGAAAGCGAACTCCAAGGGGTAGCAGGGCAGAGACATACAACCCGTATTGAAGGTCAAGAGAGTCGTCAAAAAAGGAACGATAAGACGGATGGTCGGGCATTGACAGTAGCCGACAGGCATACCGACAAAGCAGTATATCGCGCCGGTAAGTGAGTGGCAATTCGCCAGCGTCAGCATGAAGACTCTCTACGGGACTGGTATAAAATGCTCCGATCGCAAGTCGTAAACCCCGATGTTGTATGGAGTTGAGGCGGCGTAAGATGGATGGCCGTGCAGAGGAGTATACGAAGCTCCCATAATCCAGCTTGGAGCGGACGATCGACCGATATAGACGAAGTAGGACGGTTCGATCCGCTCCCCACGACATACCACTGAGAACACGGAGGACATTTAAAGAACGGGTACAACGGGCGGCCAAATATGACACATGTGGAGACCAGCTAAGTTTCCTGTCAAAGGTAAGGCCTAAAAATTTGGTGGTCTCCACGATTGGGAGAGCAACGGCACCGAGTCGTAAGGACGGTGGGAGAAACTCTTTGTAGCGCCAGAAGTTAATACAGACCGTCTTCTCGGCAGAAAAACGGAAGCCATTGGCGACACTCCAGGAGTAAAGACGGTCAAGAGAACGCTGAAGACAGCGCTCCAGGACACGTGTACGCTGCGCGCTGCAATAGATGGTAAAATCGTCCACAAAAAGGGAGCCTGATACATCAGCTGGGAGGCAATCCATTATTGGATTGATCGCGATGGCGAACAGAGCGACGCTCAAAACTGAGCCCTGTGGCACCCCATTCTCCTGGCGAAAGGTGTCGGACAGGACAGAACCCACACGTACCCTGAACTGTCGATCCATTAAAAAGGAACGAATAAAAAGAGGGAGGCGACCGCGAAGGCCCCATGTATGCATGGTGCGGAGAATGCCCGCCCTCCAACAGGTGTCGTAAGCCTTCTCCAAATCAAAGAACACAGCCGCGGTCGGGCGCTTCCGCAAGAAGTTATTCATAATGAAGGTCGACAAGGTAACCAGATGGTCAACAGCAGAGCGGCGCCTACGAAATCCACATTGTACATTGGTAAGTAGGCGTCGAGACTCGAGCAGCCAAACCAATCGAGAGTTAACCATTCGCTCCATCACTTTACAGACACAGCTGGTAAGCGAGATGGGTCGATAACTGGAAGGCAAGTGCTTGTCCTTCCCCGGCTTAGGAATCGGGACAACAATAGACTCGCGCCAGCATGCGGGAACATGTCCCTCAATCCAGATGCGATTGTATGTATGAAGAAGAAAACCTTTACCCGCAGGAGAAAGGTTCTTCAGCATCTGAATATGAATAGAATCAGGCCCTGGAGCGGAGGACCGTGATCGGCCAAGTGCGTTTTCGAGTTCCCGCATGGTGAATGGGGCATTATAACTTTCACAATTCGAGGAGCAAAAGTCAGGTGGCCTAGCCTCCTCTGCCTGTTTGCGGGGGAGGAAGGCAGGGTGGTAATGAGCGGAGCTCGAAACCTCGGCGAAAAAGCGGCCGAAGGCATTGGAGACAGCCTCTGGGGCCACAAGGACGTCATTCGCGACCGTCAAGCCAGAAACTGGTGAGTGGACCTGAGTGCCAGATAGCCGGCGCAGGCTACCCCAGACAACAGAAGAAGGAGTAAAACTGTTGAAGGTGCTTGTGAAAGCAGCCCAGGTGGCTTTCTTGCTTTCTTTAATAATACGACGACACTGAGCACGTAAACGTTTATAATTAATACAATTCGCCACTGTAGGGTGGCGTTTAAAGGTGCGTAAAGCACGTCGACGAGCACGTAAAGCGTCTCTACATGCTGCGGTCCACCAGGGGACCGGTACGCGACGTGGAGAAGAAGTAGGGTGAGGGATGGAATATTCAGCAGCAGCGAGAATGACTTCCGTGAGGTGTGCGACCTGACGATCGCAGCTTGTGAAGGTTTGATCCTGAAAGGTCGCCCTGGAAGAAAAGAGCCCCCAGTCTGCCTTGGAGATGGTCCAACTAGAGGAGCACGGAGAGGGAGTATGCTGCAGGAGATGGATAACACACGGGAAGTGGTCGCTCGAATATGTATCAGCAAGTGCATACCACTCAAACCGGCGTGCAAGTTGGGGAGTACATATAGAGAGGTCTAAATGGGAATAGGTATGAGATGTGTCCGAAAGAAAAGTAGGGGCGCCAGTATTGAGGCAGACAAGATTGAGCTGGTTGAAAAGGTCTGCGAACAAGGAGCCCCTCGGGCAGGAGGCTGGAGAACCCCAAAGGGGATGGTGGGCATTGAAGTCTCCAGTTAACAAAAACGGTGCAGGTAGCTGAGCAATAAGTTGCATCATGTCTGCCCTGGTAACGGCAGAGGACGATGGAGTGTAAACGGTACAAAAGGAAAACGTAAAAGTGGGGAGAGTAATGCGGATGGCAACTGCCTGCAGGCCGGTGTGCAACGTGATGGGATCGTAGTAAATATCATCCCGGACCAGCAACATAACCCCTCCATGAGCTGGGATACCTACCACAGGGGGTAGGTCAAAACGCACAGAGGTGTAGTGTGCCAAGGCAATGTGATCGCATGGGCGTAGCTTCGTTTCCTGGAGGGCTACGACGAGCGGACGATGCAAGCGGAGCAGCAACTTCAAGTCCTCTCGGTTGGAGCGAATGCTGCGAATATTCCAGTGAATAAGTGCCATCGTAAGAAAAGGAAGAGGAGAGAAGGGGTCACCTCGAAGGCCGCTTAGGGCCTGGCTTCGAGCGAGCACTGCCGCCGCTATCAGTAGGCGGACAGTCATCGTCCATGGGGTCTATAGGGTCATCGGCCATCTCGGGAGGATGGCCGGGAGGGGGAGCTTCCTCCGCCGGTGAACGGCCAGATATACGGCTACCGGCGGTGCGGCCAGGCGAAACGGATGACGGCCTGGGGCGGCAACCGCTGGGTGGCGCAGGAGAAGAAATGCGCCGTGGCGGAGAAGGAGAACTGTGCTTCCTATGCGCCTTTTTGGAAGGACGTTTGGTGGAAGTACCGGTCGAAGGCTGGGAGGTCGAGGGACGGAGGAAGTCTGCACGGGATGGTTCCTTCTTGAAGGACCGTGCATCTGACTTCGGGGTCTTCGACTTAGCAGAAGCTGAGGAAGTGGCTGGTGTCTGTGGTGTGATGGGAGGAAGAGGAGACGTCGACCGCGCGATCTTAGCACTGGCCGAACGGACGACCGTGGTGCTGAAGGTCAGATCGCATGTCTGTGTTGCTACCTCCCGGGTAGTCCGAGGAGAGGCGAGGACAGTACTGTATTTCCCCGCTGGGAGCAGCGTGGGCTTCCTACTAGCCAATAGCTTGCGAGCAGCCGAGGTGGACACTTTCTCTTTGACCCGAATTTCTTGGATGCAACGTTCGTCCTTATAGACAGGACAGTCGCGGGAGGATGCGGCATGGTCACCCTGACAGTTCACACATTTAGCCGCATTGGAACAAGACTGTCGAGTGTGATTGAAACGCTGACACTGGTAGCAGCGCGTAGGTGTCGGGACATAGGGGCGAACAGAAATAACCTCGTAGCCCGCTTTGATGCGCGATGGCAGCTTAACACTATCGAAGGTCAAGAAAAGTGTCCGGGTCGGTACAAGGTCGTTGTTGACCTTTTTCATGACCCGATGGACAGCCGTCACGCCCTGCTCAGCGAGGAAAGATTGAAGCTCCTCGTCAGTCAATCCGTCGAGGGAGCTAGTGTAGACTACACCACGAGACGAATTCAAAGTTCGGTGGGCCTCCACCCGGACAGGGAATGTGTACAGGAGGGTGGCCCGAAGCAGTTTTTGTGCCTGAAAGGCACTCTCAGTTTCGAGTAATAAGGTGCCGTTACGCAACCTGGTACAAGATTTGACAGATCCGGCTATGGCATCAACGCCCTTCTGAATAACAAAAGGGTTGACAGAGGAAAAATCCTTTCCGTCCTCAGTGCGAGAAACTACGAGGAATTGTGGGGCAGGCGGTAGTACTTTTGTCACTGTTGGCTGGTCACGTTTCCGTTTTTGGGTCGAAGTCGAGACAGATGGAGTAGAATCCATTGCGGAGGAATCCCCCATGATTGCCAGCGTCTCCGATGGCGCGCTCCTTCCTTGTGGGGACCCTCTCAGAGGGCACTCCCGCCTTAGGTGAATGTTTACACCTCAGGTCACACCTCCCGAGAAACAGACGGAGGGACCAATCGGCATGGTCAGAAGGTATCAGCTCAGGCAATCACCCCTCCCCGGGCCTGGCCTTTACCAGGGGGTACGCGCGTGCCTTACATGTCTACCCAGGGCGGGGACTTACGCGTTACCCCGTCACCGGCTACGCGTGCGGACGCGTGGGTCGGCCTTCAGACACGCACAGGGAGGAAGGAAGAGGAGGAAAAAGAAGAGAGAGGGAGAAAGAGGACAGACTGTCTCAAACGCCAAGGCGGAGACCAGAGAAGGCAAGGAGAAGAAGGCAATGAGAAGGCAAGGAGAAAAAGGCAATGAGAAGGCAGGGAGAAAAAGGCAATGAGAAGGCAAGGAGAAAAAGGCAATGAGAAGGCAAGGAGAAAAAGGCAATGAGAAGGCAAGGAGAAAAAGGCAATGAGAAGGCAAGGAGAAAAAGGCAATGAGAAGGCAAGGAGAAAAAGGCAATGAGAAGGCAAGGAGAAAAAGGCAATGAGAAGGCAAGGAGAAAAAGGCAATGAGAAGGCAAGGAGAAAAAGGCAATGAGAAGGCAAGGAGAAAAAGGCAATGAGAAGGCAAGGAGAAAAAGGCAATGAGAAGGCAAGGAGAAAAAGGCAATGAGAAAAAGGCAATGAGAAGTCAAGGAGAAAAAGGCAATGAAAAGGCAAGGAGAAAAAGGCAATGAAAAGGCAAGGAGAAAAAGGCAATGAGAAGGCAAGGAGAAGTCAAGGGAAAGAGTAAGGAAGACAGTGAGGTGGAGAAGAGCAAAGAAAGGAACCAACAAAAGGAAGGAAGAGACGAGAAGTGAAAACTTCAAAGACCACGATTATAGGTCGTGGAACCGTCCGTCTCCGGACGCAGGCGCTAACTACCCCCGTGAGGGGGATGGACTCCTTTTAGTCGCCTCTTACGACAGGCAGGAATACCTCGGGCCTATTCTAATCCCCGGACCCGCAGGGGGGAGACTGGCAATGGCAAGGAAATCGTTTCTCAAGAAGAGGAATTTGTTAACATCGAGTGTAGATTTAAGTGTCAGGAAGTCGTTTCTGAAAGTATTTGTATGGAGTGTAGCCTTGTATGGAAGTGAAATAGGGACGATAAATAGTTTAGACTAGAAGAGAATAGAAGCTTTCGAAATGTGGTGCTACAGAAGAATGCTGAAGATTAGATGGCTAGATCACATAACTAATGAGGAAGTATTGAATAGGATTAGGGGGAGAAGAGAAGTTTGTGGCACAACTTGACAAGAAGAAGGGATCGGTTGGTAGGACATGTTCTGAGGCATCAAGGGATCACCAATTTAGCATTGGAGGGCAGCGTGGAGGGTAAAAATCGTAGAGGGAGACCAAGAGATGAATACACTAAGCAGATTCAGAAGGACGTAGGCTGCAGTAGGTACTGGGACATGAAGCAGCTTGCACAGGATAGAGTAGCATGGAGAGCTGCATCAAACCAGAACAACAACAACAACCATTGCGGGAATCTGTGCATCAAAGATTCAGGAGTGACAGCTATCAACAGATGAAGCGGAAATAGGAGGAACGAGAACTCGTATAGACAACACAGAAAGTAAATGAGAAACAGAAGACAGGCGTACAGTGTCTAATGCAAAGAAGAATGGTCTACTTGGCTTTCGCAGAAAAATCCTGGGGAAGTGTGGCTCGCGAGCCATTCTTGGATCCCGTTCGAGTATTCCACATTACAGAAAGACGTGGAAGCAATTCAGGGGCGGGCTGCTACATTTGTTACCGGTAGGTTAGATGAAAACCAAATGTTACGCTGACCATATGTGAACTCAAATTGGAATCTGTGGAGGGAAGAAATTGTTCTTTTCGCGAAATACTATTGACAAAATTTAGTCGACCGCCATTTGCGATCGTACTGCCAACAACAATCTCGTCAAGGACTGCGACGAGCAAATCTGCATCTGCATAACTGTGGCAGAGTGTTTATACGACTTTCAGACTATTTCTCCACTGTTTAGCTTTCGAACAGCACTTGGGAAAGTTTAACACCTAAACCTTTTTTGCGAGTTCTCTGATTTCTCTTATTTAACTACGGTAGTCATTTGTCCCTATACAACTGGGACTCACCAAAGTGTTTTGACATTCGAAAGGGAAAGTTGATGACTGTAGTTACGTGAACAGCTCTCACCATAAGGAATAACTCCTTTGTTTTAATGATCGTCGCCCCATCTCGTGTATAACACAAAAAGAGATGCCCTTCTTTGAGGTTTTTCGATTTCGTCCGTCAATGCCGTCTGGTAAGAGCCGATACAGCACAGAAACACTCTTCAGTAGACCTGTCGCATCTCCGAACTGTTCTGTCAATACGAAGTAATCTTTGATTCGCCTGTCGCACAATTTTTTGTATGTGCTCGTTACAATTTCAAGTTGTTCTTAATTGTAATCCCTAGGTACGAAGCTGAATCGACAGCCTTTAGATTTTCGCGACTTAAGTAACTGAAATTTAACAGATGTTTTTAATAGTACTCACGTGGATCACCTAATTTTTTATCGTTTAGTTTCAACTGCCACTTTGCTCTCCATTGGGATATGTTGTCCATACCATTTTGCACTTCTTTTTACCTTCCGGAGAGTTTACTAGATGGTGTAATCTAACCCTCCCACACATCACTATCAAATTCATTGTCTTAGTATCTTCACTATTTTCAAAAGCTTTGACAGACGTAAGATACACAAGATAATAACTTTCTAGTCATCTTCATTATCTCGCTGTCGATGACTCAAAGTCTTGTCTAGGAGTACATTCTAGCCGCTGAAATTTCGATTTCTTAGGTTGTCGATGACTAAATAACTGATGAAGATTTGCCTTTATTTCATTCTTTGTCACATCTTTCAACATGACACCGTTTTTACATTTTCCACATTAAAAAGCCAATAATTACATAGTTGGTGAGAAACTTGGAAAACGTTTACTTCCATCAGAGGCATGCTCACCACCCTTACATTCTGCGGTAGCCTAGTCACATTATTCCAAAGCGTTTACAAAGCAAAACAGTTTACTAACTTTCTTTACCAAAGAACAATCTTCCAAATTATATCTTTTGTATAAATAAATGAGTAATTTCAATTATTCTTAAAAGAGTAATTTTAATTGTTAATAGATACCGATTGTAATACATAACTCTCTTTTTATACACTTTAGTCTGAAATATAATACATCGTGTAGAAAATCATACAAATTCTTTTAGTGACACAGCTGAGATAATTTTAACCCAGGCAAGAACAGACAGTATACATGGTATCCGTTATATATATATATATATATATATATATATATATATATATATATATATATATGTATATATAACGATGTGATCTGGAAACTACAAAAGCGGGCTGCTGCGATTGCGTCTCAAACAGTTTGTATAGATCAGGAGCAGCTGGGGGCCTGGAACGCAGATAGCACTTCTGTGTCACAAGGTAACTTCCCGTCGCTCACTACGAACTGCGATCTTTCTTAAAGGAAATCGCGATTACAGTTGTGCAACTGAGTCGATAGGTACGCGATTTGATTGGAAGCCGGTTGTCAGGAACGGAATTAAAAGACTTTTTGAAATCTAGAGGCACGGAATGAATTTGAGATCCACCTGTCTTAGCACTCATTACTTCATGAGAACAAAAAAAGAGCGATACTTTGCGTCAAAAGACCGTTTCCTCCGAAGTATTTCATAACATTGGACAACAGTGTACTTCACATGATTTCACTGCAATTCCATGTTGATGATACTGGTTTATAATTGAGCGGGTTACTCCTGATTCCTTTCCTTTGTGTTGCGGCGCGACTCGTGCAGCTTTGCAGTCTGTAGGTGCGCATCTTCCAACGTGCGAGCGGTTATGTACGATTCCTAAAAGCGGAGATATTTTATCAGCGTACTCCTTGAAAAAGGCGAGAGGAATGAGAGGTCAGGGACAGGCCTAGTTTCTCCCTGGCTCCATTTGCGAGTGGGTCGCAGACGGGAGTACGTAGCTGAGCGGAGCAAAATCGACAAATGTAAAGTTAATTTCCGGTGTACCCCAAGAAAGTAGGGTAGGACTGTTACTGTTCACAATGTATATAAATGATCTCCTACAAAGTGTCGGATGCTCTCTAAGCCTCTTCGCAGATGATGCGGTTGTGTGTAACAGAGCAGCAACGCCAGAAGATAGTAACGATTTGCGGAATGACCTCTAAAGACATGATGAATCCTGCAGACTAAGCCAACTGACCCTGGACATAAATAAATGTAACATATTGTGCATATACAGGAAAACATATACACACTACTCGCCATTAAAATTGCTACTCCACGAAGATGACGTGCTACAGACGCGAAATTTAACCGACAGGAAGAAGATGCTGTGGTATGCAAATGATTAGCTTTTCAGAGCATTCACAAAAGGCTGGCGCCAGTGGCGACGCCTACAACGTGCTGACATGAGGAAAGTTTCCAACCGATTTCTCATACACAAACAGCAGCTGACCGGCGTTGCCTGGTGAAACGTTGTTGTGATGCCTCGTGTAAGGAGGAGAAATGCGTACCATCACGTTTCTGACTTTGATAGAGGTCGGATTGTAGCCCATCGCGATTTCGGTTTATCGTATCGCGACATTGCTGCTCGCGTTGGTCGAGATCCACTGTCTGTCAGGAGAATATGCAATCGGTGGGTTCAGGAGGGTAACACGGAACGCCGTGCTGGATCCCAACGGCCTCGTATCACTAGCAGTCGAGATGACAGGCATCTTATCCGCATGGCTATAACGGATCGTGCAGCCACATCTCGATCCCTGAGTCAACAGATGGGGACGTTTGAAAGACAACAACCATCTGCACGAACAGTTCGCCGACGTTTGCAGCAGCATGGACTATCAGCTCGGAGACCACGGCTGCGGTTACCCTTGACGCTGCATCACATACAGGAGCGCCTGCGATGGTGTACTGAACGACGAACCTGGATCCACGAAAAAACGTCATTTTTTCCTATGAATCCAGGTTCTGTCTACAGCATCATGATGGTCGCATCCGTGTTTTGCGACATAGTGGTGAAGGCACAATGGAAGCTTGTATTCGTCATCGCCATACTGGCGTATCATCCGGCGTGATGGTATGGGGTGCCATTGGTTACACGTCTCGGTCACCTCTTGTTCGCATTGACGGCACTTTCAACAGTAGACGTTACATTTCAGATGTGTTATGTCCCGTGGGTCTACCCTTCATTCGATCCCTGAGAAACCCTACATTTGAGCAGGATAATGCACGACCGCATGTTGCAGGTCCTGTACGGGCCTTTCTGGATACAGAAAATGTTCGACTGCTGCCCTGGCCAGCACATTCTCCAGATCTCTCACCAATTGAAAGTGTCTGATCAATGGTGGCCGAGCAACTGGCTCGTCACAATACGCCAGTCACTACTCTTGATGAACTGTAGTATGTTAAAGCTTCACGGGCAGCTGTACCTGTACACGCCATCCAAGCTCTGCTTGACTCAATGCCCATGCGTATCAAGGCCGTTATTACGGCCAGAGGTGGTTGTTCTGGGTACTGACTTGTCAGGATCTGTTCTATTATAACATATTTGTCTCATGAATTTCTTCTTGGTGTAGCAATTTTAATGGCCAGCAGTGTATGATCGTATACCTACACTATTGATTACAAACAACTGGAAGTGATATTTACCGTAATATACCTAGACGTAACTAAGTATCCAGTGACCTTAACTGGAATGAGCACATAAAACAGATAATGGGGAAAGTAGACACCAGACTCATATTAATCGGAAAAATCTAAGGAAATTTAACTCATCGACGAAACAGGTAGTTACAAGGCGCTTGTTCGCCCGATTCTTGAGTACTGTTCATCTATCTGGGACCCCTATCACGTAGGACTGATCGAGAAGATAGGGAAGAGCCGAGGAAGAGCGGCGCGTTTCGTCACGGGATCGTTTAGCTGGCGAGAGAGCGTTACGGATATGCTAAAGAAACTCCACTGGCAGACGTTGCAGGAGAGGCGTTCAGCATCACGAAGACGTAGGTCCGCTGTTGTTTTCTACCTACACAAATGATCTTTTGGATAGGGTGGATAGCAATGTGCGACTGTTTGCTGATGATGCTGTGGTGTACGGGAAGGTGTCGTCGTCGAGTGACTGTAGGAGGATACGAGATGACTTGGACAGGATTTGTGATTGGTGTAAAGAACTCTAAATATAGATAAATGTAAATTAATGCAGATCAATAGGAAAAAGAATCCCGTAATGTTTGAATACTCCATTAGTAGTGTAGCGCTTGACACAGTCACGTCGATTAAATATTTGGGCGTAACGTTCCAGAGCGATATGAAGTGGGATAAGCGTGTAGTGGCAGTTGTGGGGAAAGCGGATAGTCGTCTTCGGTTCATTGGTAGAATTTTGGGAAGATGTGGTTCATCTGTAAAGGAGACCGCTTATAAAACACTAATACGACCTATTCTTGAGTACTGCTGGAGCGTTTGGGATCCCTATCAGGTCGGATTGAGGGAGGACATAGAAGCAATTCAGAGGCGGGCTGCTAGATTTGTTACTGGTAGGTTTGATCATCACGCGAGTGTTACGGAAATGCTTCAGCAACTCGGGTGGGAGTCTCTAGAGGAAAGGAGGCGTTCTTTTCGTGAATCGCTACTGAGGAAATTTAGAGAACCAGCATTTGAGGCTGACTGCAATGCAATTTTACTGCCGCCAACTTACATTTCGCGAAAAGACCACAAAGATAAGATAAGAGAGATTAGGGCTCGTACAGAGGCATACAGGCAGTCATATTTCCCTCGTTCTGTTTGGGAGTGGAACGGGGAGAGAAGGTGCTAGTTGTGGTACGAGGTACCCTCCGCCACGCACCGTATGGTGGATTGCGGAGTATGTATGTAGATGTAAATGCAGATTTACTACTGAAATTTCTAGAGAGCACTTTCCGGGAAGAGTCGTACAAAATTTTACTTTGCCCTACACACGTCTCGCGTAGTGAGCACGAGTAGAAAATTCGAGAAATTAGAGCCAATACAGAGGCTTACCGACGACAATCATTCTTCCCGCGAGCCATTCGCGAGTGGAACAGGGTTGGAGGGAGCCATTAGTGCCCTCCGCCACACGCCATTAGGTGGCTTGCGGAGTGTGACGTAGACGGGGCAGCCTCGGCCACGCACCGTACACCGGCTCGCAGGGCGCCGAAGTTTGGTCGGTTTGGTTGTTTCGGGAAGGAGACCAGACAGCGTGGTCATCGGTCTCATCGGATTAGGGAAGGACGGGGAAGGAAGTCGGCCGTGCCCTTTCAGAGGAACCATCCCGGCATTTGCCTGGAGCGATTTAGGGAAATCACGGAAAACCTAAATCAGGATGGGCGGACGCGGGATTGTACCGTCGTCCTCCCGAATGCGAGTCCAGTGTGAGCGCCCAAGTGTGGACGGGGTTTACAGCGAGGGCGTGACTCAGAGTACGTTTGTTTGGACTCGCCGGCAGGGAATGCGCTCGTGGCAGGATTTCGCAAACACCTCCGAGGCTGGAGCGGCGAGGGTACCGCCCGCTACTGTGTAAACACGTCAGCTCGCCTCAAAACAAGAGCCGACGGGCTGGAAAACAAGGCCCACTGCCAGCTGTTTCAGCACCCAGAAAGGTCCGTGCGACATCGCTTCCAGATTACTGTTACCCTGCGCTACGCAAGAGCTCGCCGGAGTACCGTACAGTAACGATTAAAATAAATGCTAGACGTCCGATTCCCGAATACTTTGGACCGGGTATTCACTTTCCCAGAATTTACGTGAACGGTAAACGTCAGTAACGCTACTCTTTCAGCGGAGTTGGCAAAATGGTTCAAATGGCTCTGAGCACTATGGGACTTGACTTCTGTGGTCATCAGTCCCCTAGAACTTAGAACTACATAAACCTAACTAACCTAAGGACATCACACACATCCATGCCCGAGGCAGGATTCGAACCTGCGACAGTAGCGGTCACGCGGTTCCAGACTGAAGCGCCTTTAACCGCTCTGCCACCTCAGCGGAGTTGTGAAAGTTTACTCACTTCGCACAGACTTACAGTAGAACATTACCTATTTCTATTATACAGCTCAGCGGTTCTAAGCCTCCGTGACGTGACACATTATTGGGTCACGAATACCTGTCGGATGTGTCCCGAGATTTTTAATGTCTTCTAATATCCGTAGATGAAATACGAAGTCTGTTCAAAAAAAAAAAAAAAATCTGAAACTTTGTCTACAAAAAATTTTCCTCTCTTACCTTTTACTTATTGTGCACAGTCTCTTCCGGAAGCATTCTTACTCGATCGCGCGAAGTGTCATCTACGATTTTCTTTTATCTGTTGTATCGTCGCCAGTCTCTGACTGGCACGCACAAAATCGCCGACGTTTCCGACACGAGCGTTACGGATAGACGTCGAAGGGCATCCTTAACGAAAGTCATCTTTAACTTCCGTCCGGCCATTTTTAAACCGTGTAAACCATTCGTAACACCGAGCACGGCTTAAACACGTCCTTCACCATTTGGCGTCTCTCTGTAAACGTTATCTCGAGTTTCACGGAAAATTTAATGCAGATGCGTTGCTCCTGTAACTCTGTCATCTCGAAATGCGCGAACTGTGCGACGCAACGTTCTGCTCGATACAGCAACGAACAATAAGTAACAGGCACACGACGGTGGAACTTGCGGCAGTTACACATTAAACACAGACGTGTCCGGGGAAGACAACTGAATTTCGCTCCAACAGGCCGCTAGCGCGAAATTATTAATGTTCCGTGATTTTTTTGAACAGGTTTCGTATGTAGAACAGAAATTTATCGCGAAATCTTTTCTCGGAGTAGCCCAATTTGCAAGAAATCGCCCATCATTGTAAGTGATTATAAAAGCATTTAGACGTGTAGCCGGTCATAATACTTATATATTTTCTGCATCGACTCCAAAACGAAAGATCCTCACTCTCACTCCACGAATAATGGTCGACTGCCCGTCTCAGCGTCCTGCTTGTTGTGCAAATCTGGATTCTCGCCTCACTGATGTGTAGGGCGAGACGAGTGTGTGTGCGCGCCAAAGGTTCGCGCACACACAGGTCTACGTTGCAAAAATCTCCAGCGATAAGCATCTGAAGTTTTAAGTCTTAAATTTCCGACGTTAAAGTTCATTGTTTATTTTCTTGCTAAAGAATCATACGCTTTTTTTTATTCACATATTTCTATTCAAGTGCCTTACGTAATTACTTTGTGATATTTGTAACTCTCGGTCGTCCTATAATAAGAAGAGATGAACTGTATGTGTGTGCTTTTTTTGCATCTAGAGAAAAAAAGAGACATATACGTGTGTCGCAAAAGACTAACGTACTTCTGCGAGCCCCAAAGACGACAAGATTAAGGAGCGCAGATCTAGCTGATGTGTTTAAAGCGACTGTGTACAAGGCAATTTAAATAAAATCTCTATCAATTTCAGTTGCTGAGCTTCGGTATGGACTGAACATGTGGTACATAACTTGACTGAGTGCCCACTTCCCTGAACGCACGTCTCGGTGCGACCCCCTGAGCACCCGCATTTACAACTGCTCCTACGCCTTCCCTTCCCCCTGTACACGCACCCGTCACACTCTGCTGTACACTTCCAGTGCCGCGCACCGCCGTCACTCCCTTTCCGACTCGGCGGCTGCTCGCCCGTGGTTCGCCTCGGTGCAGCATCGCAGACGGCACGAGGCTGGGGCACGGGAGTCGCCCCGCCCTCCTGTATCGGTCGAACACTGTCACGTCTGGACACTGCGACAGGGAGACGGCGGCAGCGGTGGACCTTACCCACATCTTACTGGCAAGTTCCAACTAGACTACTGCACAATCAACCTTGTATCAGAAATTGGTTCGGGGGGGGGGGGTGTTACCCCCTCCCAACCAGTATTCCCGTTTTACTGCACCGTTTCGGTAAATATAAGTCGCTCAAGGACTATCTGAAAGCCACCGGCACGAGTATTTAATTTTTGAGTTGCCGAGGTCTTCATTTCGACGTAGTATCAGCCCGGTTCGTAATCGGGTTCATAATTTTGCGTTTTAATTTGCGTACAGAGCTCTATTTGAACATTAAATTTTCATTATTGCTCTCTCGTGCATTTTATGTCACTGTTTTACTGGCGCTATTGTACATACCGTTGGTTGTACTGTGTTTGTCATTTTGGGTTTTTCTTTTATTTTAACTACGTCTGTCTGTACGCTATATGTCTCGTGTTGTTATACGACATTGTTTGACTTACGTGTTTTGTCTCTTACTATAAGAGCATTCGCATGTTTGTCATAATGTTGCTGTACGGTGCTGTTTGTAACTCTACTCCACTGTATTTGTCACCACTGCCGCAGGCTCTCTGCTGTTTGTCTAATTGCGCTTTTATTTTACTTCAAGAGTGTGTGCGTATGCTAACTTCATAATTTGTGTTACTCGGTTTTTTTTGCGATTATATTTCTTTGTCGGCAAACCTAAGTTTCTAGCATTCGTAGACTTAGAGAAAGCTTTTGACAATGTTGACGGGAATATTCTCTTTCAAATTCTAGAGGTGGCAGGGGTAAAATACAGGGAGCGAAAGGCTATTTACAATTTGTACAGAAACCATATGGCAGTTATAATAGTTGAGGGGCACGAAAGGGAAGCAGCGGTTGGGAAGGCATTGAGAAAAGGTTGTAGCCTCTCCCCGTTGCTATTCAATCTGTACATTGAGCAAGCAGTAAAGGAAACAAAAGTTCGGAGTAGGTATTAACATCCATGGAGAAGAAATAAAAACTTTGAGGTTCGCCGATGAGATTGTAAGACAGCAAATGACTTGGAAGAGCAGTTGAACGGAATGTAAAGTGTCTTGAAAGGATGATATAAGATGAACATCAAGAAAAGCAAAACGAGGATAATGTAATGTAGTCGAATTAAGTCGAGTGATGCTGCGAGAATTAGATTACGAAATGAGACACTTAAAGTAGTAAAGGAGTTTTGCTATTTGGGGAGCAAAATAACTGATGATGGTCGAAGTAGAGAGGATATAAAATGTAGACTGGCAATGGCGAGGAAATCGTTTCTGAAGAAGAGAAATTTGTTAACATCGAGTATAGATTTAAGTGTAAGGAAGTCATTTCTGAAAGTATTGGTATGGAGTGTAGCCATGTATGGAAGCGAAACATGGACGATAAATAGTTTGGACAAGAAGAGAATAGAAGCTTTCGAAATGTGGTTCTACAGAAGAATGCTGAAGATTAGATGGGTAGATCACATAACTAATGAGGAGGTATTGAATAGAATTGGGGAGAAGAGGAGTTTGTGGCACAACTTGACCAGAAGAAGGGATCGGTTGGTAGGACATGTTCTGAGGCATCAAGGGATCACAAATTTAGCATTGGAGGGCAGTGTGGAGGATAAAAATCGTAGAGACCAAGAGATGAATACACCAAGCAGATTCAGAAGGATGTAGGTTGCAGTAGGTACTGGGAGATGAAGAAGCTTGCACAGGATGGAGTAGCATGGAGAGCTGCATCAAACCAGTCTCACGACTGAAGACCACAACAACAATAACAACAACATTTCTTTGTCACTGTATAACCACTGTCGGCTGTACGGTCCTTGTAAACCAAAGCCAGAATAGAGTAATAAAAGAGACTCGGCAGCTGAAGGCAAGCGCTGATGTCTCCTAGTGTTTTACTTCACTGGCTGACGCCCGCCCGCCGCGGTACCCGTGATCACAGACCCAGCTGCAGGGGCGCTCGCGTGGGGCGGTGTCTTCTGGCCGCCCACCTGTTGCTGACCGGAATGCTACTGATTCGCTGCACCGGCGGCCGTTCGTACGACACTGTTTCGCTGCATGCTGCTGCTAACTGCACGGTCGCGAGCAACGTGGCAGGTGACGGAGACACGACTCGCTTGTTAGGTCTCACGTTTTCTGGGCACGACTGATTAGTACCAGCGTGCGCGGCCGAACTGTTCTACATCTACGTGGACACACTGGAAATCACACGTGACCGTCTCGCGGGGGGTTCATCGAATGACCTCCACAATAAGTTTTTATTATTCCAGTCTCGAACAGGGCGCGGAAGATGGTCGGTTGGTTGTTTGAGGTTTAAGGGACCAAACAGCAAGGTCATCGGTCCCTTGTTTCAAATAGGCTCCATTCCGCTAATGGGACTTCGCAGTAAAGTCAGAAAAATAAAACGGAAAAAGGTAAAAACGTAAAAGGGCAGTCATATTGTCATTGGTAAAAAACAAAATGAGGGAAGTCGGCAAGAGAACGAACCCAACACTATGCTGAAGCAGCATAGGCAAGACCACCTGTGACGTAAAAGGTACAACTGATAGAATGTAGAAAGTACGTATGGGAATAGAAAGACTAACCAAGCCTTTAAAAAAAGGGGTAAAAACAGAGTAAAAGGGAAGAAAAGAGGATTTCGGTCAGGGAGGGGAATCGGGAATCTCCGAACTCTGCTTACAGTGGGAGACACCCAAACACACACCGCTCTGCCCCAACACCAGAGAGAGATTAAAAACCTTAAAACTGAGAATAAAAACCACTTTCCCGGAGGAAACCGAGAACCAGAGAGACCATCCGGGAATCGTCAGCCAACATCAAAGGTAAAGTGTGGGGGAGTCTGTACTTAGCACGCGGAGCCAAAAGAAGGGGGCATTCAACCAAAATGTGGGGTACTGACTGGAAGGCTCCACAACCACAAAGTGGGGGTGGCTCATCACGCAAAAGAAAACCACGGGTCAGCCCGGTATGGCCAATGCGGCGACGACACAGTGTGGTCGAGTCCTTTCGGGAGAGGCGAAAGGAAGAACGCCACGGGCCTGGTGTCACCTTAATTGCACGAAGTTTATTAGACAGGGGAGTAGCCTCCCAAGAAGTGGCCCATGACTGTGCGAAGTGGGATTTGATGTGAAGCCGTAAATCCGCTGCAGGAGGGGTTACAGAAAACGGGGGGGTAAGTGATTGCTCCCCCAGCCAAACGATCAGCGAGCTCATTACCCGGGATACCCACATGGCCAGGGACCCAAAGGAAGTCAATGGAACAAGCATCACGGTGAATATCAGCGAGATGGTCACGGATGGCAGAGACCGAGGGATGGCGCGAAAAACACCGGTCAATAGCAAGAAGGCCACTCATCGAGTCCGTACATAACAAAACGCGGTTGTGTTGGGACTGTTTAATAAAGGTAAGGGCCCGGGAAATGGCCATCAATTACGCAGTAAACACCCCACATGTAGGTGGCAGCAGATGATTTTCCGTTCCGACAGAGGACGTGAAGGCATACCCCACATGATCAGCAGATTTAGAGCCATCAGTGTAGAAAACAACAGCATCCCGAAACTCCCATAAAATTTGGCGGAAAAAGGAACGGAACACCACCGGGGGGGATGGAATCTTTCGGACCTCGCCGGAGATCCATCCGAATTCGAGGCCGAGGAACTAACCAAGGAGGGGTAGAGGGGAGGGAGCGAGGAGGACAGGACAAAGAAGGAAGCTGAAAATCACGGCAAAGAGACGCAAGGCGCAGCCCAACCGGTAAACCCGCCCGAGGGCGGGAGTCAGGTGGGTGACGTCCATGGTCTGGGAACAGGATAGAATAGGAAGGATGAGTGGGAGAGGAATGGATAGTGAGTGCATAAGACACCAGAAGCTGGGACCGCCGAACAAAAAGAGGGGGGGGGGGGGGATCCCAGCTTCAACCAGGGGACTATCAACAGGGCTAGTAGGGAAGGCACCGGTGGCCAAACGGATACCACGATGGTGGACTGGATCCAGCACGTGCAGTGTGGAAGGAGCAGCTGAACCATAAACTTGACAACCATAGTCCAAGCGAGACAGAACTAGAGCACGATAAAGACGGAGGAGGAGGGAACGGTCCGCACCCCAAGAGGAGTGGGCAAGGAAGCGAAGGACATTGAGTTTACGGAAACATCCTACTTTCAGGAGTCTGATATGGGGCAGCCAAGTGAGCTTGTTGTCGAAAAGAAGACCCAAGAAACGAAACTGTGGGACCACAGGCAATCTTTGTGCAGCGAGATAGAGCTCTGGATCAGGGTGGATCGTAGTACGGCGACAGAAGTGGACCACTCGCGATTTTAAAGGAGAGAATTGAAACCCGTGTGAGAGGGTCCATGCAGAGGCACGCCGTATAGCTACCTGGAGCTGCCGTTCTGCAGATGCCATCGAGGAGGAACTAACCCAAATGCAGAAATCATCCACATACAGGGCAGGGGCGACCAAGGGACCGACAGAGGCCACAAGTCCATCGATGTGAAGATGTAACCAAGGCGTAACTAGATGTCATGGACACAGGGTGGAGTCTTGCATATTTCTTACGTGCCTCTGTGTAGGTTAAACGATTGAGGGACTTATACTTTTTTCCTTCTTATATACTGGGCAATCTGGTGAACGTGGAGAATGACTACCATGACAATTTACACAGACAGGAGGGGGAACACAGGGATTCCCCTCATGGAGTGGACGTACACAGTCACCACAGAGAGGGGCCTGTGAACAGCGGGAAGACATGTGGCCAAAACGCAAGAAAACACCTCATAGGAGGTGGGATGTACGGCTTCACATCACAACGATAGACCATAATCTTAACTTTCTCAGGGAGGGTATTTCCTTCAAAGGCCAGGATAAAGGCACCAGTATCAATACGATTGTCTTTAGGACCCTTCTGAACACGCCGAACAAAGTGAACACCCCGCCGTCCGAGATTGTCCCGAAGTTCCTCATCAGTTTGAAGGATGAGGTCCCTGTGAAAAATCACACCTTGTACCATATTTAGAGACTGGTGGGGGGTAATGGACACAGGTATTGTGCCAAGATGGGTACAGGCACGAAGGGCCGCAGATTGGGCAGCTGAAGCAGTTTTTATCAGCAACGAACCCGACCGCATCTTGCTCATGGAGTCCACTTTGCCAAACTTGTCTTCAATGTGTTCCACAAAGAATAAAGGTTTGGTATTGGTGAAAGTATCTCCATCAGTCCTGGTGCAAACTAGGTAACGGGGAAAAGGTTTTGCCCCTAGCCGACGGGCCTGACCCTCTTCCCAGGGGGTAGCCACGGAAGGGAAGGCCGAAGGGGCAAGAGAAGCAGCACTTGAGGAATGAGTTCCACGCAGAGAGACGGCCGCAGAAGAACGGCCAGAGTTCTGGACCCGTATGCGTTTCATTTGCATAGCGTCCGCCCTGATACCACCCACTCCCATCAGGGGCTCTCCTCACGGGCGTCACCCAGTCACAGCGAGGGCCGTCTGGCACGGCGGCTATTGCCGGGAGTTCCGATGCTCCAGGATGACGAGCAACCACTCCAAGGCATGCATGAGGAGGTCACAGCTCAGGTATCAGAAGTTTGATCCCTGTATGTTCAGGGGGCTCAACCAAAAGGGTACATAGCGACCCCACCACACGGGCTGGCTACCGTGCTGGCTATGCACCCTAGCATCAGAAAACGACGTGAAAGAAAAGATGGAATGGACTAGGGGGGCGCACGTCGGAGACACTAGGTGAGGTGCTCTTCCCCAAATGGCTCACGCTACGGAGGAGAAATTTTGTAATGGAGGTCAAACCCCAGAGGGGGACCAAGGAATGCCAAAAGGAGGAGATGATTATGCAACAAAGCCGAATTAGAACACCAACAGAACCAGGAGGATAGCGGGGCCAACATAAGCAAGGACACCAAGAGAGGGAGAGGAGAGGGCGACGGGAAAGGAACAAGGAAGGGAAAGGAGGGGAAGGGAAAGGAAATGCAGCCCTGGAGAGAAAGAAGGCTGGAATGGCTCGGGGCCCCGTGCTCGCCACGCACGTATCCACAAAAGAGTTGTGGACCCCTTCGGGGGTGGGGGGGGGTGGGGGGGGGCGGAAGAAACGAATACGTATATCTATCGTGCGAGTTCTGATTTCCCTTATTTTATTATGACGATTGTTTCTCCCTATGTTGGTCGGCATTCGAAGGAGGTTGGCGATTGAAGGAGGTTGGCGATTGAAATTTCTGAGAAGATTCCGCGACAACGAAAAACGCCTTTTTTGTAACGATGCCCATTCCGAATTCTGTATCATCTCTCCCCTATTTCGCGATAATACAAAACGTGCTGCTTTTCTTTGAACTTTCTCGATGTACTCCGTCAATCCTATCTGGCAAGCATCGCACACCACGCAGCATTATTGTATAGGGGGGAGAGGGGGGAGGGGAGGGGAGGGGGCGCACAAGCGTAGTGTAAAGCGGTCTCCTTAGCAGGTCTGCTACATTTCTTAAGTATCCCGCCAATAAAACGAAGTCTTTGGTTAGCCTTGCCCACAACATTCTCTGTTTATTCCTTTAAATGTAAGTTGTTCGTAATGGTAATTCCTAGGTATTTAATTGGATTTACGGCGTTTAGATGTGATTGATTTATCGTGTAACCGAAATTCAACGGATTCCTTTTAGCACTCGTGTCAATGATCTCTCACTTTTCGTTATTTAGGACCAATTGCCAATTTGCGCACCATCCTTCATCTAAATCTTTCTGCAATCTGATTTTATCTTTTGATCACTTTAATAGACGATAAACGACAGTGTCATCTGCAAACAGTCCGCCTCCCGGTAGCCGAGTGGTCAGCGTGAGAGACTGTCAATCCTAAGGACCCGGGTTCGATTCCCGGCTGGGTCGGAGATTTTCTCCGCTCAGGGACTGGGTGCTGTCTTGTCCTTGTCATCATTTCATCCCCATCGACGCGTAGGTCGCCGAAGTGGCGCCAAATCGAAAGACCTGCACCAGGCGAACGGTGTACCCCACGGGAGGCTCTAACCACACTGCAAACAACCTGCGGCAGCCGCTCAGATTGTCGCCTAAATCTTTCACGTAGATAAGGAAGAGCAGAGCACCTGTAACACAGCCTTGGGGGACGCCACAAATCAGCCGTGGCTTTCTGTCAGGTACTACGAACTGTGACCTCTCTGACTGGAAATCACGAATCCAGTCGCATAACCGATCCGTTATTCCATAAGCACGCAATCTCACTACAAGCCGCTTGTGTAGTACAGTGTCAAACACCTTCTGCAAATATACAAATACGGAATCAATATGAAATCCCTTATCGATAGCACTCAATACTTAGTGTGCGTAAAGCGCTAGTTGTGTTTTCTAAATCCGTAGTGACTGTGTGTCAATAGACCGCTCTCTTCGAGGCATTTCACAATCCCGGACTGTCCGTCTCGAGCCTCTGTTTGCAGCTGACCTCGACTCCCGTCGCTAACCACTCTTCTGTTCTTCAGAGACCGCACCGATATTCCGTCAGACACAAATATTCCTCGAGCGTTTTCCAGCTCTGCTGGACGTGATGGCTGCCGAGCTCTTCACAAATTCAGCGCCGGACTCCGAGCCTCGTCTCGAACGGAAACATCCGTCTGTCTGCATTACATCTCGCGGCATTTTTATTTCGATAGACTCCATATTTATGCTCTACCAGAAATTTACCGTCTGCATCTTCATTCTTTCCTCGTCCTATGTCAGTCCCTAATTATACACTGAAACGCCAAAGAAACTGGTATAGGGATGCATATGCAAACACAGAGAGGTGTAAACAGGCAGAATACGGCGCTGCGGTCGGCAGCGCCTGTGTAAGACAACAAGTGTCTGGCGCAGTTGTTAGATCGGTTACTCCTGCTACAACGGCAGGTTATCAAGATATAAGTGAGTTTGAACGTGTTGTTATAGTCGGCGCACGAGAGATGGGATACAGCATCTCCGAGGCAGCGATGAAGTGAGGATTTTCCCGTACGATCACTTCACGAGTGTACCGTGAATATCAGGAATCCGGTAAAACATCAAATCTCCGCCATCGCTGTGGCTGGAAAAAGATCCTACAAGAACGGGACCGACGAGAGAAGAAGATCGTTCGACGTGACAGAAGTGCAACCCTTCCGCAAATTGCTGCAGATTTCAGTGCTGGGCCATCGACAAGTCTCAGCGTGCGAACAATTCAAAGAAGCATCATCGATGTGGACTTTCGGAGCCGAAGGCCCACTCGTGTACCCTCGATGAGTCCACGACACAAAGGTTTACGCCTCGCCTGGGCCCGTCAACACCGACATTGGACTGTTGAGGACTGGAAACACCTTGCCTCATCGGACGGGTCTCGTTTCAAATTGTATCGAGCGGTTGGGCGTGTTCGGATATGCAGAGAACCTCACGAATCCGTAGACCCCACATGTGAGCAGGGGACTGTTCAACCAGGTGGAGGCTCTGTAATGGTGTGTGGCGTGAGCTGTTGGAGTGATATGGGGCACCTGTATGTCTAGATACGACTGACAGGTGACACGCACGTAAGCATCCTGTCTGATCAGCTGCATCCATTTATGTCCGTTGTGCATTGCGAAGGACTTGGGAAATTCCAGCAGGACAATGCGACACGCCACACAACAATAGTTGCTACAGATTGGCTCCAGGAACATACTTTTTAGTTTAATCACTTGCGCTGGCCAACAAACCAGCATTGGAGGGCAGCGTGGAGGGTAAAAATCGTAGAGGGAGACCACGAGATGAATACACTAAGCAGATTCAGAAGGATGTAGGTTGCAGTAGGTACTGGGAGATGAAGAAGCTTGCACAGGATAGAGTGGCATGGAGAGCTGCATCGAACCAGTCTTAGGAGTGAAGACCACAACAACAACAACAACAACAACAACAACAACAACAACATCGAAATATGCGTCTGGGGAGGGAGGTTTCAGTTGGAGACGAGACTCGGGGTCCGCCACAGGATTTATTAAAATTCACGCCCATCAGCTCCACGAGAGCTGGAAAGTAACGAATATGAGTGCGGGCTCTGGAACAGAAAATGAGCGTCGAGGGGCGTAAGGAGGCGTGCACAGTGGACAGAGACGGCGCGGCGTCACGACACCGGCAGCGGCTGGCCGGCGCTCTCCGTGAACGGACGTGTGGGTCCTCACCCTCCGAGAGCCGAGAGCCGAGAGCATTGTGGGCAGCAGAGACGGTGTTTCGGCAGGACTAGCGCGTGCCTGTTAGGAGTGCTTAGTGGTAATAAATGAAACAGAAACCAGCCAGAGTTGCAAATATTTTTCTTTTCGTGCGATGACAAGTTTCGGGGTGAGACCCATTTTCAAATCAACGCGACATAGTCGAAAATGGCATTTCCGAAGATGTCAACAAAATGTGTAACGTACGTTCACAGTGCATAGATGTAAGATTTACTTGTACCCACTGTGAAAGTACAGGGTGATCAAAAAGTCAGTATAAATTTGAAAAGTGAATAAATCACGGAATAATGTAGATAGGTAAAAATTGACACACGCGCTTGGAATGATATGGGAGTTTATTAGAACCCAAAAATATACAAAAGTTCAAAAAATGTCCGACAGACGGCGCTTCATCTGATCAGAATAGCAATAATTAGCATAACAAAGTAAGAAAAAGCAAGATGTTGAACTTTACAGGAAATGCTCAATATGTCCACCATCATTCCTCAACAATAGCTGTAGTCGAGGAATAATGTTGTGAACAGCACTGTAAAGCATGTCCGGAGTTATGGTGAGGCATTGGCGTCGGATGTTGTCTTTGAGCATCCATAGAGATGTCGGTCGATCACGATACACTTGCGACTTCAGGTGACCCGCAAAGCCAATAGTCGCATGGACTGAGGTCTGGGGACCTGGGAGGCCAAGCGTGACGAAAGTGGCGGCTGAACACACGATCGTCACCAAACGACGCGCGCAAGAAATCTTTCACGCGTCTAGCAATATGGGGTGGAGCGCCATGCTGCATAAACATGGTACGTTCCAGCAGGTGTTTATCAGCCAGGCTGGGGACGATGCGATTCTGTAACATATCGGCGTACCTCTCACCCGTCACGGTAGCAGTTTTGTTGTCCAGCGGGATCAGTCGGACATTTTGTGAATTATGTTTTTTCCTTTGGTTCTAAGAAAACACCATGTCATTCCAAACACGTGTGTCAATTATTAGCTCTCTATCTACATTAGTCCGTGGTTTATTAAGTTTTCAAATTTATACCGACTTTTTGATCACCCGGTACATTACCCATTTTGTTGACATCTTCCGAAATGCCATTTTCGACTTTGTCGTGTTGATTTGAAAATAGGTCTCGGCCCGAAACTTGTCATCGCATGAAATGAAAAAGATTTGCAACTTTGCCGAAGAGTACAGGAACACGACACGAACTTCCGTGAAGGAAAAACCAGTCAGAGCCCGGCGGCGCCTCGGAAGCCGGCGTGGTGTGACGCGGCGGCCGGCTGGGGACCTCCGCCCGTGGCACGCGCGGCCTCCACTGCTCTGGTCCTCCCACCCACGCCGCCAGCTCCTCCTCCTCCTCCTCCTCGTCCTCCACCCACGCTCGCAGACCTCGCGGCTAAAAGGGGCCCCGGCGCCGCTAATTGAGCGAGCCGGCCTGCCGGGAATAGCGCGGCCCGCGCCGCTGCTGCCACTCACTCGCTCAGTCGCCACCTGCCGTCCCGTCCACCCACCACAACAGCCCGTCACGGTCTCGCAGGCGACACGTACACACAGAAAGTGCTCACCCCCGCCTCTGCCCTATTACGTCGTACAACGGCGTAGAAATTTCTTTTTAGCCTAATTGTTTAATCAGCTCAAAATCCTCCTACTTTCACGACTCGTTCATAGAAAGTGTGACAAATGACAAAATACGTGAAAACCGTGATTTACTGCACGGCTGTCTGGCGCATCTCCGTGCTCCATCGCAGATTAAGTACTTTCTGTATACAGGGTTTTCGGAAACTCCCGTTACAAACGTCCAGGAGTTGCAGAGAGAAGCGAAAACATGATATTCTGATTAGGAACAGTCATCCGAGGACGCTACAGAGCGCCAAACTTATAGGCGCCGGTGGCCTTAAATGTGTGGGTAATGTACAGGGTGAGTCGGTTGTCATGTTACCAACTATCTAGTATGACGGACGAGCATATATGTACCAATATGGGGTAAGGGTCCGCGTACCGGAAACGTGCGAGTCGAAGTTTATAAGGGAAACTCGTTCGGACACCTCAGACTGTGGAATACGTGTACCGGTACTGTTGTTGCAGACACCGATGGGTATGCAGCTTTCATAAGTGGTAGTGTGGACCAAAACAAGGAATTTGTCCGGTAAACATGGGCTCCAAAACGCATAGTTTAAGAGCTAAAAGCTCTTGTTTCTCCTCCTTATGTTAAATATGTATTACATAGATTAAAAAATAAATAACCCAAGTCCGTCCGAGCGTATATACAGTATCGTATAAAAATCTGAAGTAAATGGATCGAGTACTTATCGAGATCTTTGGTAACAACATTAAAACGTAGTCGTAGTAGTAGTAGTAGTAGTAGTAGTAGTAGTAGTAGTACAGATAGCATCCGTCTCTCTCCCTGATGTCCCGTTTTTACATAAAATAACCATTTATTTTTCTTCACTTTTGCTTAACGCAGCAGAGATGCGCAGTGAATACCAACGTGCAAAACACCTGTGTGTTACAAAACGTCGATAACAGACAAAACTCGTGTAGTGAGTTACAGTCGCACACATTCCGCTTGTTCGTTTCTACGCCAGGTGGAGGTCGGACGTTCAGATGTTTAAGCTGTTAGAACCGAGTGAAATTTTGGGTCCCGGGTTCGATTCCCGGCGGGATCAGGGATTTTCTCTGCCTAGTGATGACTGGGTGTTGTGTGCTGTCTTTAGGTTAGTTAGGTTTAAGTAGTTCTAAGTTCTAGGGCACTGATGACCATGTTAAGTCCCATAATGCTCGGAGCCATTTCAACCATTTGAAATTTTGGGTAAATAATAGAAATAAAATAAACCATTCGATCCGACAGCTCCTAAAAAGTAGTGCTATCACTAAGACTGCCAGTCGCAAACTCTCGAGTAAAACAGTACTCCAAGTATCCACAGTTCGTTGTAATTCACTATTCTGTAAAAGTCTGAACGTAGATCGCAACCAGACGTGTACCAACAATAACCGACTGTTACAGGCAGGCATTAACGCAAGAAAAGGGAAACTCCGCACTGTAGTTAAAACGATCCCACTTCGTCTGCGGAGAAAGCGACGAACAAAATGACAACCGATGCATTGCCGTATTCCTTCGACAAACTTACGGCTGTTCCGCCACACAGAACTCATCGATTCGTAACTGACTTTTAAAATACGGATGTTAACTGCAGTAGGTTTACGCCGGCGCAATTATACCGATACAAACTTAAATAAAACAAATACACAGATATTCCGAGTAATCATTTTCTTTTTATGACACCGGTCAGCTGTGGACGCCGCTGCTCAGTTGAGTGTCCGCTGCTTTTGCGGGTCCTCCGAAGTCCTTCGCACGGAGCATCAATAATTTTTTGGCACTTACCACCCCTACTCCCGTAGGTGAGCAACAGTTTGGAATAGACGTTCTTCCTCACATATACCGGACGGTTATGACTGAACTTTCCCTATTTAGCACGTTGTAGCGCGGAAACTGATTACCGTAAGAGGACCAAACTTGGTAGCATTAATGTCAAGGAGAAGGGGAAGAGAAATAATGGAGGATCAGTTCAATCGAAACACTTTAAATGTGATGCTGCGGAATATCATACCAATACATACCGGCACCATTACTGCTACAAATGGGGCTCAATATGACGCCCATCAGTATGCATAACAGTGCGGAAGACTCTGAAAGCGCAGGACTGCATTCTGCACGGCAGAACGAGGCATGTCCGCAGCTATGCTGGCCACCTCTCTCGATACGCTACGCTTCAGATCGGCACACGTGCGACTGTTATACCCTGGTAAAGCCTGTCCTCCAGGTAGCCCCACAACCAGTGTGATCGTGCACTTGGAAACGGTCAGCTGATAATGCGCCTCTCTCTTGTAGGGCGGTCATGACACGCTAGCGAAGGATATCGCAATAATGCTGGCCAGTCACACTGCACGTATTTGTTTCTCGAGTGCCAACCTGTTTAAAAAAGAATGGGCCAATGACGAACGTAGCCGTGAAGCCACACCATACGGCGACACGTTCACCGTGTAGAGGGACTTGGTGCACAGTGACTGGAGTGTGAAGATCCCCACGCTCGGCAGTTGTGTGTGTTCACCTCACCCGTCAGAGAACAATGAGCTTCGCCTGTGCATAGGACGGTCCAGAGCCAGCCCTGGTCAACTTGCGAGCGGAGTGAACACGTCGCTGTGCGTCCTGTGGTGCAGGCTGCTGTACGACACGGGTCTCGTACGGATACGATCTCAGAACGGTTCGAAGCACCTCCCGTACAGTGGACCGCGGTATGTCCGACTGTCGTGACGCAGCACGCGCTCTGGGGAACTGTCTGCCACAGCAGCAGCGGTCTCGTCAACCACCTGTGGAGCAGCCGGTCGCCGGCCTCTCCCCGGACAGACGCCCAGTTCTCCAGTCGATTCCACCTCCTTCGTCGTGCTCCGGGCAGCCCGTGGAGAAAGAGGTCGCTTCCGTAATCCTTTGAGCCGGCGATATCCTCCAGGTGCAGCTGCAGCCTTACTGTCGTTTTGATAACCAGGGCTTCAGCAGCAACGCTCTGCTCCTCTCGTCCAGGCTCGTGTCGACACGTCAACAAGGGCACTGCGAGCGGCCAGGTGTGACAGACTGCGAACCACGGTGACTGACCACGGCACTGGACGGTGCAGCTGTGACGCACGGCAATCGTGCACCCCACACTGTGCCACTGGTACTACCAAGTTTGGTACTCGTACGGTACTTAGTTTTAAACAGGGAAAATTTAATTATAATCGCCTGGTATATTTCAAAGTAATACCTTAGCGGGGTTTTCAGAGTGGCCACCCACACAGCGCGGCTCGCGTCGCCTGTAGGCCCACAGCAGGAGGCAGGAGTCTGGGGACGCAGCACACCAGCCTGCCAAGAGCAGCGGACCGCGTGCGTTCCTCCGTAACTCATCCGCCACTTCCATTCTGCTGGCTGCTGCCTGCCTCGTCACACTCTACGTAGACCGTTAACTCCTCAGCTCCTCAGCTTTAAACAGTCTACCGGGTGATCAAAAAGTCAGTATACATTTGAAAACTCGATAAATCACGTCGTAATGTACATAGAGAGGTACAAAATTGACACACGTGTTTGGAATGACATGGTGTTTTATTAGAACCAAAGGAAAAAACATAATTCACAAAATGTCCGACAGATCCCACTGGACAACAAAACTGCTACCGTGACGGGTGAGAGGTACGCCGATATGTTACAGACTCGCATCGTCCCCAGCCCGGCTGATAAACACCTGCTGGAACGTACCATGTTTATGCGGGATGGCGCTCCACCCCATATTGCTAGACGCGTGAAAGATCTCTTGCGCGCGTCGTTCGGTGATGATCGTGTGCTCAGCCGCCACTTTCGTCACGCTTGGCCTCCCAGGTCCCCAGACCTCAGTCCGTGCGACTATTGGCTTTGGGGTCACCTGAAGTCGCAAGTGTATCGTGATCGACTGACATCTCTAGGGATGCTGAAAGACAACATCCGTCGCCAATGCCTCACCGTAACTCCGGACATGCTTTACAGTGCTGTTCACAACATTATTCCTCGACTACAGCTATTGTTGAGGAATGATGGTGGACATAGGGAGCATTCCGTGTAAAGAATATCATCTTTCCTTTGTCTTACTTTGTTATGCTAATTACAGCTATTATGATCAGATGAAGCGCCATCTGTCGGAGATTTTGTGAACTTTTGTATTTTTTTGGTTCTAATAAAACCCCATGTCATTGCAGGCGTGTGTGTCAATATGTACCTCTCTATCTACATTATTCCGTGGTTTATTCAGTTTTCAAATTTATAGTAAGTTTTTGATCACCCGGTATATTTGAGCAAGATAATGCTCTCCCGCACAAAAGAGTTTCTACTGCCTGTATTCGCGTCTGCCAAAACCCACCTCGGCCGGCAAGCTCCCCCAATCTCTCGCCGACTGAGAAGATTTGCACCATTATGGGCCGCGCCCTCCAACCTGCCACGGATTTCGACGACCTAACGCGCCAGTTGGGCAGAATCTGACACGATGTACCTCTGGAGGACATCAGACAACTCTATAAATCAACGCTAAGGCCCGGAGGTAGAGCAGCGCATTATTCACCTGCTCAGTCTGTGAAGCTCTTTCTGCTGAATTAATCGTACAGTTTTTCCGAAATTGTGATCACTTGTTGCTCTGTACGTGTATACGGCGTCTACCTATTTCTGGGATTCGGATAATTCGGATAATTCCTTAGTGGTGCGTGATTTTTTTTGCTTTTTTTTTCTTCTTAAAGTGTATTCGCTTTGTTGCGCTTGGCAATAGCACTATATATATAGTGCGTACATACTGAACATTCGCGTACATAATGGCTAAACCACCTAGATGCTTGCCAGTAGGTGTGGAAGACTAATAGTGTGTTTACACACACAACACAGTCTGCCTAAAGTTGCCATCGGCATTATAAAGCTAATTTTTCAGTCATCTGCCTGATACGTAGTTTTGGAAAAATGTTCTTCGTTTCGTACATAGAATCGTAATGGCAGTGTCGAGAAAGTGGTACTGACCAGAACTGTAGAGTTCAAATCACTGAATCTTTAGTTGAATGTCTGAGTTCGTGTCCACCGAAACACAACATCCCTTGTGTTAAAAGCACTGTACATACTAGCCCAAGAAACTATCGATTTGATGTTAGTTATGTATCTCCATGGAGCGTTCATCTTCCGAAAACTTTATACCGTGTCTCGCCGTGTCGACTAACTACACAGTTCACAAAGCAACAGCAAAGATATTAGGCCACTCTCGAGGAAACAACTGTTTGTAGTGCCACGTTAGCCGAACGTAGCCCGACGCGTTGCGCACTCTTTCAGGGAGGCGGCAGAAGTCACAGGGTGTCTCTTAACGCCGCGCAGAGCGTAGTCTAGCAGCTGCACGCGGCACGGACTGAATTTGTGTTGCCGGTGCAGGATGTTGTCGGCCGACTCGCCTCTCGGTTATGGCCCGTAAATGTTTGACGGGATTCGTGTCTGCAGATCTGTCCACAGTGTTCTCCAAACCAGTCGCGAACAGTTGTGGTTCCGTGCGGCCCATCTTCCGAAAGGCGAAAACCGGATCTAGGAAACTGTTTTTCGCTGTCGTGTTTACATGTTAAGCACAGAAGCGGATTTGCTAGCCCATTTAAATATGGCGCCTGGAAAACAGCTAAAACAGGTGTTGCAGTTTCTGATTTAGTCAGCAGAATCGCAATTTCTGTTCGATCAGACGAGGTCTGAACAGCTTCACTCTAATATTTCTACTTGTCTTTCACCGTGCAAGACAGCACTCCGTCCGTAAGTTTTAAAAATAGGACGAAACTTGACAGCCCGAGCACGTTCCAGAGCCGGTTGCGTGTACGTGGGAGCGGAAATTGGTTGCGAAATTCGAAAAGCAGCAACTAGATACGGATTACCAGAATCGATTTAGAACGTGTGTACGTGAGCGCCCTGAAGCGGTATGTGCACCTCTATTTACGAGATCCGGGGTGACAGCCACTCGAACCCCAGCAACAGCTCTTACAAAAGAAAATGGCGGCACACGTGACCAGGGCACGGTCGCCCAGCGCCCCAAGCGCCACTCGCCTGCCGCCACAGCCCGTCAACTCCAAACCTCGCCGCACTGTCCTAACCGATACGTCAGCCGCGCGCCCCGCGTCGTTTTGTGCGGTTATTTCACGCAGTGTTGCTTGTCTGTTAGCACTGGCAACTGTATGCAACAGCCGCTGCTCTCGGTCGTTAAGTGGACGCCGTCGGCCACTGCGTTTTCCGTGGTGAGAGGTACTGCCGGAAATTTGGCGTTCTCGGCACACATTTGGCTTTGTGAATCTCGGGATACTGAATTCCCTACCTATTTCCGAAATTGAATGTCACACGCACCCAGGCCCCAATACCAGTCCCCGTTCAGAGTACGTTCGTTCCCGCCGTTCGGCCACAATCACGTCGGGCACCTATCCACACGAATCGCCCGAGTAGGCCTACAAATCGCAGTTCCGCCAATGCACTGCCCTTTTATATCTTGTGTACGGGGTAGTACCACGCCGTCTGTAAGTGTGCAGCCGGCCGAGGTGGCCGAGCGGTTCTAGGCGCTACAGTCTGGAACCGCGACCGGTGCGGTCTCAGGTTCGAATCCTGCCTCGCTCATGGATGTGTGTGTAGTCCTTAGGTTAGTTTGGTTTAAGTAGTTCTAAGTTCTATGGGGCTGATGACCTCAGCAGTTAAGTCCCAGAGTGCTCGGAGCCATTTGAACCATTTTTGTAAGTGTGCATATCCGTATCGCATCATTTTCCTAGCCTCAGTGTATTATCTGCGAGTTTATTGAAAGGTTGGAATGACAAATTTTCGTCGAGCGAAAATGTCTGGACAAATCTATGTAAACACATTTGTAGAAAATGTATGTAATGTACGTAGAATTAATCTGAACAGGAAATACACGTGTTCTTTGAAACAGGAAAGTGCATACTATTTTAGTAGCTGGCCGGCCCGTTAGCAACTTGCGTCCGCATTGTGTACGGTGCGGAGCCGCTAACGCTAGCGCACCGCCTAACTGTACAGCGTCGCACGTGAACGCGCACGGCGAGTTGGGTGCAGTACACACGGCGACTCTAGCGGGCAGGTACATCGCTCGATCCGAGGGCGTTCACGGACAACTCTCGTTCCTTTTAACTCCGCGCCAGAGGACACGACGATCGGCTGACAAACGTCACGGAACGTCGATATGCACGGATGCAGGCGGCGGCAGTATCGCGCGCGCACACCAGGTATAAAAGGGGCAGTGCGTTGCCGGAGCTGTCGTTTGAAGTCGGGTGATTCGTGTGAAAGGCCTACCGTCAAGTTCAACAGCAATCGCTGTCAGCTGTTTTAAAATCAATTTCGGCATTTTGTAACTATCTACGACGAAGTACGAAACAGCGCCTCTAGCGAGTATTTTACGAACCGGGCGTGACGTCACGACGTGCCGTGTAGTGTAATGTGAATGCGAGGGAACGGCTCTGACCGCCGACGCTCAGGAGTGGGAGGACGTGACGGCGAGTGTGGACCCGGCTGTAGCGTCCGCCCGCCGCAAAGGCGCAAAGCTGTGGCCGCACACAGAAGCCGGCGCGGCTGTGTGGCCGCCGACCCCCGCAGGCTTCAGCTTATACCGGCCCGCCAGTCGAGGCCGGGAATGCCTCGACGAAGACCCGCGGAACCCAGCAAATCGCGTTACGTAATGCAGCGTGGCGCAGCGGCCAGAAACCGTACTGGCGCTCCCTACAGCCGTCGGCTACACGGACAGTGCTGGCGAACGCCGAGCGAGCAGAGTTTCTGACGTCACAGCGCGGAAACATCGCGGTGCGGTGTGTTTACGAACTTGTGGAGCAATATCGAGCAGGTAACATATTCCTAAGGCGCATCTGTACGTTGACCAGTGAGGTGGAAGAACCGCACCTACACCACGTGCACGCCAACGGGAGCCAGCAAGATACACGGGTGCGCCACACTTCGCGAACGCTCGGCTCCGTGCAGGCTCCACGGGAAATCGATATGTAATCGGAAAGGAGCTCTCTAAAGGTGGGTGTAGGGAGCTAGCACGCATGTAAACACGCAGTCACCAACTACTGAACTCGCCCGTAATAGTTATTCGCTCCCCGCCAGAGACGGCACGCGCTGTGCGTCATTCCCGTGTGGGCCTCGTGCGCCAACTCTCCTCACGAGGGAAACTCCGCATCGCACGGACAGTCAGTCATAAACTGAACACACATAATGAATAATAACAACGAGCGTATGGCATTGGTGGCCGGGCGGTTCGGCCGCCGCTCCACAAGTTCTTTAACGCCACTACGACGACTTGCGAGCGAATGAGGATGAAATGATTATGAAAGACACACAACACCCAGTCATCTCCAGGCAGAGAAAATCCCGACCCCGCCGGGAACCGAACCCGCGACCCCGTGCGCGGGAAGCGAGAACGCTACCGCAACACAACGAGCAGCGGACACTGAACACAGGTCAAACATGCAAACAGCGAGAAGGTGTGCTAGACCGTGAAAAAATATCAACAGTGGAAAGTCCAAGAACAACAAGAGTAGTACAGAGCACCCGGGTATAAAAGTAGCGTCGTGGTACAGTGGATAACGGTGCTGTACTGCCACGCGGCAGCATCGTATTCAAAACTACCTCGCGTTTTTTCTTTTTTCCCCTCTCTCTCGAACATTATGAACTGTTCGTCCGGTCGTTGAAATGTTTGTTCTCTTTCTGTAGTCTTGACAGTTGTCATACTACACTCTGGTTATAGAGCGCCAGTCATGTGTTAAGAATACGTTCCCGTCGCAAGTACACGTGATGAAAGGTGAGAGCTAGGGAGATACCACGCACACATCTCACAGAAATGAAAACAACGAATAAACGGATACGAAATATGTCACAACAAAGGAATTCGAGAGTCAAATGTCCAAAGGACTTGGAGGAGCAGTTGAACGGAATGGACAGTGTCTTGAAAGGAGGGTGTAAGATGAACATTGACAAAACCAAACCAGGATAATGGAATATAGTCGAATTAAGTCGGGTGGTGCTGAGGGAATTAGATTAGGGAATGAGACACTTAAATTAGTATATGAGTTTCGCTATTTGGGGAGAAAATTAACTGATGATGGTCGAAGTAGAGAGGATATAAAATGTAGACTGGCAATGGCAAGGAAAGCGTTTCTGAAGAAGAGAAATTTGTTAACATCGAGTATAGATTTAAGTGTCAGGAAGTCATTTCTGCAAGTATTTGTATGGAGTGTAGCCATGCATGGAAGTGAAACATGGACGATAAATAGTTTAGACAAGAAGAGAATAGAAGCATTGGAAACGTGGTGCTACAGAAGAATGCTGAAGATTAGATGGGTAGATCACATAACTAATGAGGAAGTATTGAATAGGATTGGGGAGAAGAGCAGTTTGTGGTAAAACTTGACTAGAAGAAGGGATCGGTTGGTAGGACATGTTCTAAGGCATCAAGGGATCACCAATTTAGTATTGGACGGAGAGAAATCGTAGAGGGAGACCAAGAGATGAATACACCAAGCAGATTGAGAAGGATGTAGGCTGCAGTAGGTACTGGGAGATGAAGAAGCTTGCACAGGATAGAGTAGCATGGAGAGCTGCATCAAAGCAGTCTCAGGACTGAAGACCACAACAACACAACAACAATGTCCAAAACGGAACGCAACTTCAAAAACGTTAAAAACATACCGCATGATGGATATAGGGAAAACTATGTGAATGTAGAGCTGATGCGTTCATTTCTTGCAGCTTGTGTGACAGACTATGACGTTTTCACCATTTCCTTGGGAGTGATCCCATTCGCAACCATACGAACACCTAAATCGGGCAAGGAGGCATATCTCACTCATTCACCAGCCGTACAAATTAGGTTCGCCGATAAGAGATTCCTACTATATGACACGAACTAACACTAATGCCGTGTATGACACACAAGACGTCTGGCCGGAGTGGCCGAGCGGTTCTCGGCGCTTCAGTCTGGAACCGCGCAACCGCTACGGTCGCAGGTTCCAATCCTGCCTCAGGCACGGATGTGTGTGATGTCTTTAGGTTAGTTAGGTTTAAGTAGTAGTAAGTTCTAAGAGACTGATGACCTTCGAAGTCAAGTCCAATAGTGCTCAGAGCCATTTGAACCATTTGACACACCAGGCGTGTTTTTCGGTGGCATTCGGTTGACTTGTCCCTCTGTCGTAAAACGTTTGCGGTTCCCATTCGAAAGCCTATTCCTTTCGGTTGCTAATAGAGTAGTTGTGCAGCAGCAAATATCGGTACGTCACACCTCGCTGTTCAACGACATAGACACAAATTTGAATAAAGCGACCAGCGAAAAAGAAAAATTGGCACACGGAAGGTGCGAACGCGGCTCGCCCTCGTGGCAGTCCAACACCGTAAACACTTAACCACGACGCCCTTCCCGTTTGGGGTTGCTCTCTATTGCACTTCTTGTGATTGGACCGTTCGCTGTTTCTATTTCGCTTTTTTTCCCCACAGTCCAGTACACCTCCTTCCTGTTTTCGTGCTCGATTTGTGTTCAGTTTTTTGACGGGCCGTGTCCTGCGTGAGCGACACCTGAGTCGCTGCAACCGGCGACGTTTGAATCCAGACGTGTTTTGAGTCTCGTCGCTGCAGCACGTACTACAGAGAGCGACAGCGACGTGTCTTCCCGGCAAGGCAGTGGAGCGGACGCCACGGCAGCTACGAATTACTTAACATCCGATTTTAAGAAAAGAATTCGGTGAAAACATTTGATTCTTCCCCATCGTATAGCTTGATATCTTTGCCCGATAAAGGTCTGAATTTATTTTCGTTGTTCGTCAGTTACTGTGCTACACGAAACTGAGTACATGGCTGCACGAAATTTTTAAGAATTTGCAGAGGAAAAATCACATTGCGCAGACTTTCCGTATAGTTCATTTAAAGACATGCATTATTGCGTATTAAATGTAACCAATATATCTAAATTGTACTTAAAGCTGAGACAGGAAATTTATCTCTTTTCATTCTCGAGATATTGGTTGTTATATCCGCGGATGGGTCGCGTTGTATCTCAAACAATTCAGGATATCGAAACGACGATATTTGGAAATGAGAGCACGCTGAAAGGACTATTTTATCGTATGATTAACACTGGATACGTTTTTGTAAACGCGTGAGCAAAGCGGAAACAAGACTCCCTATGAATTACAGCATGAGGTTTTGTCCGAATTTTCATCTCCACAGAAAGAGAGAGAGAGAGACAGGTAAACAAGGTATTAAAGTGACCAGCGCGAGGTCTAGTTTTGCGTGAAAATATTCAACTGCTTTAAAGTGGTCAAGGTAATTACCGGAAACGTTATGAGTTGACGAAAAATTAAAGTATTTCACGAAGAGCTGCTGTCAAGGTATGTAAATGAAGTTCAAGGCGGAGCTATTTTGCACATAAAAAGATACATTGGTGCGGTATTTAAATTTCAAAAAGGCTTCCTTCGAATGAAGTACCAAAGTTAGCATTTTCGAGAACAGAGGACGTTAGGAAAGCAAACGAGGAGTCAGCACGATCATGCTTCCTGAATAAAACTTGAAAATAAAAAACGAAAGAAATCGGTCAAATATTTTGCGAAATCATTTGTGTAAAAGAAATAAGTAGATCAGAGAAACGTTCTACGTGCCTTTGAAGGTTGCTCGAAACGATGAGTTGAAAATGAGGTGCACGAAACGCTTCGCTAATATTATTTATTTAAAACTTTTGGACAAATCATTTCACAAAACGTTTGACTTTCTTTTCAAGAATTTAATGTACTTAACTTTTACAGACCATTTAGATTGAAACGCTTGGCCTTAACATTGACTGATGATGAATTACGTTCACAACACCAAATGTCTGTAAAATTTCATGGTTCATTATAATTTATCTTCATGGCATTGTACAGGAATATGGTAATTTTATTAGGTGCAGACTGAAAGTTGACTATAGACTGGTACAGACAAATGTAGAACTCGTACAGACTGGTACAGACTAATGCTGATCGACTAATTGGAGGTCTGTACACTCGTTATAATACCTCGCGCGTTCATGTATCACTGCGCGAGTGTGATCCATGAGGAGAAAAGGTTCTACATAAGCAGCATTCTCATTGCTGCGTTACATATTAATACACGGATCGGCGGAAGCAGAATTTGGTCCGTCTCTATGGCAGCGCCATCTCGTAGTGTGGAGATGGACGGTGGGCTGCGCCTGTGCTGTTGTGCTTAGTGGGGCGCACTCTAGTGGGAAAGTTGTGTACATGCTGACTATGCAGAACTTTGTACACAACACATTTGCAAGTCATTAACATTCTGAGCTCACAGGTAAATGTAAGCACAAGGTAAGCCCTTGAAAATGTGACATTCTGGTACAATAACAACAATTGTGACCTCCAGAATGTTAAGTACAAGTATGTAGCCTGCAGACATTGTGTTGTACAGGTTTTGGATATCAGTTTTTGAGATGTGGTTCCAGGACTGCTACACTTGGTCAGTCAATACAGGGTCGGCCAATATTGGTAGTGGATTATGCTGGAGTTGTCATCTAGTGACGCTCCATATGTGTTCGATTGGAGACAGAACTGGTGATCGAACAGGCCAAGGCAATATGGCGACACTCTGTAAAGCACTATGTGGGCAAGCGTTATCCTGTTGAAATATTGCCCAGAAATGCTGTTCATGATAGCATCAAAACAGCTCGAATATACAGATTAACGTACAATTTGAAGTCAAGGTGTGGGGCGGCTGGTGGGAATTTAATGTTGTTATATAATGTTTGGTTTATAATGTACTGTAGATGCATTTCCCGGCCGATTAACCATATGTGGGGCGGCAGGTGGAATTAATCGTTATATAAATGTTCCTATTATGTATGCTGTCTTTTGCCGTTCTCAACACTGGCTCTCGAACTACAATATTGGCAACCGAAAAGTGATTAGCAAAACGTGAAGCCTGTAATTAGAATTCCTAGTCCCCACTTCATCTGAGAAATACACTTATAGCTACAGCTTATAGCTCTGAGGAATTAGGAGATTGTCTGGGATTCATAATCAAAAAACGATCCTGTAAAAACGTTCGCTATATTCTGAAAGTCACAGACGAAAAAAAAAAAAAAGGATCCACACAATCTGACTAACATCTCACTCTGACTAACAGAGCAGTTCAGATTCTAATGCGCTGATGCAACATAACTGTCCAAATTAAATGTTTAAGTGAATGTTCGCCATAATTTGATGATAATGTTCTTCAAACGCCACGCTATATAATGGTAGAATGTCTGTCCCGCGGCGGCACGTGAAAATATGACATACGCAAGCTGAAGATAGATCATTAAAGTCATCCCAGAATTAACACTTCACTCGAAAATTATTTCATGGTTACGCGTATCCCGAGTAACTTAATACGGCATCCGAGGCTGATTATAGCAATGATACCGACGCGACGCGACTGCCGGACGCAGATTGTGTGCTATTCAGCGTCTGGAGAGACTGGGGCCTTGCTTCCTCGTGCAGCGTTCTTATCTATAAAGCCGCGGTGCGGACGGCTACGGGAACGTCTGATCAAATCGGCTCTCCCGACTACCCGCTGGGCTAGTAATGCACCACTTTAAGTTATTGAATAAATCATCGCTTCCTTTGCTGATGGCCGATGAAGCTCTCAATTTAAATGTGCATTCAGCACACAGGTAAGTAATCATAATATAAGTCTGACGTGGCTAAGTAAATTATTTTGGGCGAGAGAATTAATTTAATTACACTACACGCAGTACACGAGCTCTGAACTTACCCTTTGGAGATACGCTATCGCCATAGTTTTATAGTTATTCAATTGAAACTTCTAACATCTTTATGATTATAGCGGATCTCCGTTCAACTTAAATTGAAACATCCTAGCCTTATTTATTAGCCTACTTAATCTGTCTTGCTTCCTTAATTTTTAAGACAAAAACCAGAAAATATTGAATTTCAACTAAAATCTTAATTGTGAGATCCAGAAGACTGTTTCTACTAAATTATTATGAAAAAGGAATCGAAATATAAATTTTTAAGTCTCTAGCTCTTTTCTGTTGCGCCAATGATTTTTACAGAAAAACGTCCAAGTTTCGAAAATGGTTAAGGTTATGGAACTGACATTCAACACATATTGATTTAGTATTATTCCTGATATGCTAGAAACGTTTCAGGTTATTTACTTGATTTTTAAAGTATTGCGCCACATTTATGACGTCAGAGCTAGTTACTGCAGACTGGCTGGCACACAATGGAAAGACTGATGAGAATTTTATACGGTTTGAGTAGGGCTGCTTCCCTACATCACCCACGAATTAATTTTTTTTTAATGTTAATGAATGAAAAAAAATTTAATTATCAATAAGGGAAGCAAGAGCACAGCTTAACTCCCAATGAAAATTTAAAATTGAAATGTAATCATATAGAAATATTAAAAGGAAACTGATTACCTACTTCAATTATTTAAATTGCTGGCATGTTCAGTGCCTCTTAAGCAACATTATCACTCAAAATTTAAACAAAATCAATGAAAAACTTTGGCATACATATTGCCTTAGACAAACAAACACATAAAAATATGTAATATTATGAAAATCTTAAATCCGTTAAATACATTTTTACATACACAAATTCAAAGAAAATAACACAGTTATTCGTGATACATAAATAGATGATTATATCTTAGCAGTCTTTTCTAACCTGAAAGAAAATTTTACAAATCATGACAATTTCATTTTTACACACGTGGTTTTAGCCCGCTTTGGCTTGCGTTCTACACTTCC